>NW_012153174.1:8075314-8090144 GCF_000956105.1 Propithecus coquereli
TAAGGGACTGGAAACCGGTGCATACTCTCCGTCCCCGCACGCTCCGTTTGCGCGCTCAGGGAGAGCGCAGCCCGCTTCACGTGCCTTTTACCAAATGCTTTTTCTTCGTCTTTTTGCTCTGCACTGTGGAGGCGGACTCAACTTTGTCCCCCAACCCTCTCGCGAACTTATTTTTCAGCGTTTCAGTTTGAGAGTAGAGTCGCAGGGAGTAGAAAAGCAGCGAGAGGTTCTGGTGCCCCTCGGCCCACATGCGCGCTGTCACACTCCGGCCACCGCAGGCCGCCGGGGCGGAGTCCGCAGTGACGCGAGCCAGGCGGCGCGCTCCCGGAAGTGACGCGAGACGTCCCGTGCGTGCGGGCGGCTGCGTCTAGCTGCAGGAGAAGATGGCGGTCTCCACAGGTCGGTTCCCGGGCCGGGCTGCCTGCTTTTCCGCTCCGACCAGGCTCTGCCCTTCCGCCTGCTGCTGGCGGCCGGGCGCTGACCGTGTGGGAGAAGCCCACACGGGGTGGGGTGTGCTGTCTCGAATGCTGCGCTCTCTGCGGAGCGAAGCCTTGGGACCAGGGAGCGTCGGGGCGGGACCGGCGCCGGCGCCGAGGGCCCGGGCGGCCGTCGGGGGTGGCAGGTCGTGCTCGCGCGTCGGCCGCGCGCTTGCGGGCTCGGGGCGGGGTGGCTTCGGCGCGGGTGCACCCGCAGGGTCTGGCGGGCCCGGGTCCGAGTCAAGGTGTGAAGGCAGTATGTGAGGAAGGGGAGGAAGCGGGTGTCAACTTCGGGCACCGAAGCGGAGGGCAGGCCAAGAGGCGTCCTGGATGGAGTCGGGGGTCGCGTCCCCCCTCGACTCCCCTTGACACGGGTGAGGGAGGGAAGGACTAAAGAGGATAATGCTTTTTAGAATAAGGGAGAGATGATTATTCTTACCTGACTGAATACGTGTTATCTTCTTTTCGTTTGTGAAAAACAGTGCAAACAAAATAAAAGCAGAGAGCAAGATGAAAGCTAATTGAAGAACAAGTGATTTCTTAGATAAACTGTTCGGCTCCTCTCCTGTACTGAATACAACGTTTGGTTTCCTTAGAGTACAGACTTTGAAATTAAGTATTAACGCCGAGGTTTTAGAAATTTGACCATTTCAAAAATGTTAGTAAGTTAAAAATGTTAAGTTTTACTGTTTAAAAATGTTGATACACATGACCTTTTTCTAGTTTTTATTGAAACTAGATTATAGAACAGTGTGATTTAATATTTAATGCCATCACTGCATAATAAAATGAAGTTTCAAATCCATATATACTAAAATAGAAGGCTTCAAATGTATGTTGTGATCAGTACTTTTAAAGTAATATCTCAGGATACATTCTGCATATGTTTCAGTTAAAAATGATGTCTTTTAAATCTTTATCATGTACTGGTGTTATGGATGATAAGATCTTTAGCAATTCTAGCGATGGGGAAATATTTCAATATACTGGGGGTCAGAGCTAACTAGTAAAACAAGGATTGTTTTTAAAGGGACATTTTGGTGTTGCAACTTTAATTGCTGTGCTTACTGTTTGAAATCCGTGTGCTTGTGAATAGGACCATATCTTTTTAAGAGTTGTGCTTAGTGTCTGTAAGTTCTTGAAAATTTAGTGAGTAATAAAATTATGCATTTCAATTTGATTGATAGTTTTTATTTTTATTTTGCGGATTGCATTGTTCGTTAAAACACAATTTTTTTTAACACTATACGTATGGGACGATGTTACAATATTTTGAAAAGACCAAAGATTAGATAATATTAATGGCAAATGCTTTTTGTTAACCCCTTTTAGTGATTTTTGGAAGTTGAATATAAATTATAACGTTATTTGCGGATAGGTTATTAGCATATTGTACTTTGGAAGCCTGTGCTTTCTAGTTTTTCTAGTAACGATATTTCAGCATTGTTACAGTTTCACTCTGTTTTTAGACTTAGAAATTTGAAACCTTGGTGCAATTAAGAAGAGAATATATTTTATCGATTGATTGATTGAGACAGAGTTTCACTCTGTTGCCCAGGCTAGAGTGCTGCGGCATCAGCCTAGCTTGTGGCAACCTCAAACTCCTGTCTGGAGCAATCCTGCCCTAGCCTCCCAAGTAGCCGGGACTACAGGTGTGAGCCACGGCACCTGGCCAAGAAGAGAATATGTTTTAGGGAGTTAATTGAGTTTTCTTAAACCACTGAAATTTGATTTGAAACTGTTGCTCAGGTCAGTTTTATATTATTCTATTTATCCATTTTCTGGACTTTAGATAATTGATTGTGTTGTCAAACAGGGAGGGAAATTACTCCAGAAGAAACTTTGCATTATGTTTTGAAACTATTTTTTAATTACACTGTCAATTAGCTATACTTTTGTATTGTTTGCTTTTTGGTAGCATGGGAGGGAACTAGTACCTGTGTATTTGTGAAATAAATGTGATAGGGCTTGAAATTTAAAATTGGACATGCAAGATAGATGTAATACACACGTTTTTAATTAAAGCTAAAATATTGTGATAAAAATAGTTGTTTAATAGGTCAAAAAGAAAAAAAACCCTGACAAACATTTTTTGATATTTATTAAAGCCTTATAGTTCAATGTGTAATATCTAAGTCATATACTTTTGCCTTCCTCTTTCTAGAAGAGAATTTGGGGAAAAAAATTCTAAATAATTGAGATTTTTAAGCTGAAACATACTTTGTTTGCCATACCATCTGGCCCTCTTATTTTGCAGATGCAAAAACTGAGGCTCAAAGAAATGTAAGTTTATACATAGCTGGTTAGTAGTAGAGGCAAGGTCTTTTACCTCAGTCTAGTGCTCTCCATTGAGGAGCTATGAATTTGGAATATTTCTGAAAACATGGATCTTACATTCTTTAGGATAGAGAGTGGCTTTTATCCTTCCCTTCCTAGCAGAATCCTTGTTTCAGACTCTTAGACCTTTCTTATGGATGGAAGAGGGACTTTGATGGAGACCCCACTGGCTAGGTTCCCCCTTCCAAGAGGCAGAGTCACCTTTGGAAGTCAAGAGAATTTCAAAGGGTATAGCTTAAGAAACACTACTCTAGGGAATAGTGATTTATCAATGGTATTTAGTACCGATGATTCAAAATTTCATTAGATCCCAGCATTAGTAATAATAATTACTGTAGGATAGAAAAGTATGTGCAGTAGTTATTAAAAAAAGTAAACTCATGTAGATTTATAGAAAAGTTGTGAAGATAATAGACTTCCCATATACCTCACATTCATTTTCCTTTGTTAATTTCTTATATTAGTATAGTGCATTTGTCACAATTAGGGAGCCAATATTGACACATTTATTTTTATTTTTTATTGTTTTTGAGACAGGATCTCGTTCTGTAGCTGGAGCTAGAATGCAGCAGCATCATCATAGTGATCCTCCTGCTTCAGCCTCCCAGGTAGCTGGGACTACAGGCGTGCGTGTCAAGCTTGGCTAATTTTTCTATTTTTTGGTAGAGACAGGGTTTCGCTCTTGCTCAGGCTGGTCTCGAACTCTTCTCAAACAATCTTCCTGCCTCAGCCTCCCAAAGTGCTAGGATTACAGGCATGACACATTTATTAATTAAAATTCATGCTATATTAAGATTTCCTTAGTTTTTACCTAATGTCCTTTTTCTGTCCCAGGACCCCATCCAGAATACCATATTACATTATAATATGAAATGTTTTAAAATTTATCACTTACGTTATATTAGTGTTACAATGGGGGTCTAGTCTCTTTGAATGTACATGCTTATAAAATGTCTTTAAATAATGAGAAACTCAGAAAAAATGGAATTTTGTTTAAATTAGTAGGTCTGTGTAAGCTCTGGGTAGAAAACAAAACCAAAGTAAAACCTACTAATTGCCCTTTTCAGAAGGGGGCAGCATTGTGTATACTGCAAGAGGAACTAGTTTAGCAGTGGTTCTGATTTCCCTGCTGCCCCTTGCAAACTACTGTGCTACCCTGAACATGTCACTTAATCGCTAAGCTTTGCTTTCCCCGTCCCATTTATGAAAAGGTTGGACAACATGATCTTGTTTGTTCTCCCCCTGCCTTGTTTTATTTTGTTTTTTAAGAGACATGGTCTCATTCTGTTGCCCAGGCTGAAGTGCAGTTGCAGTGGTGTGATCATAGCTCACTGCGGCCTGGGAACTCCTGGGCTCAGGTGATCCTCCTGTCTCAGCCTAGGGTACCTGGAAGTACAGGCACTCGCCACTGTGTCTGGCTAAATTAAAAAAGTTGTTTTTTGTTGTTTTTTTTTTTTTAATGGAGATGGGGTCTTCCTTTGTTGCCCAGGCTAGTCTCAAACTCCTGGTCTCAAGTGATTCTCCTGTCTTTTCCTCCCCAAATGCTGGGATTACAGGCATGAGAGAGACACCATGGCCAGCCTGTTTTCCCCTTCTTTAGATAAAGATACATGGCCATGGGCAAAACTTGGGAGTAGTAATAGAAGAGAATTACATGTATAAATCATAAAATAAAACCTGAAACCTGAACTGTATATAGTAGTCTAGTGTATTTCCCTCTTGAGACTTTGATATTTGGCCTGGTAGATTTTTCTAGGTCAGTTAGGAACCTGGATGCTCCTGATGTACATATACTTTTGATAATGTGATTAAATAATCTTACTGTACAGACAGTCCTTGCTTTGAATGGTAGTTTGGAGAGGTAAAAATGGTCAGGCAAACTGAAACCATTCAAAGCGATCTCAGTAAGTGAGAAAATTTTGATTATTCTGAGACCTTTGAAAATGTCAAAACATTGAAAACTCTTCCTGTTGATTACAGATGTGTAGGAAAATTTTAAAAAAGGTAAAATTAATATTTAGTACATTGTAATTTAAAAGAGACATTAAGAAAGTTTTTTATAAAAAACAACTTATATACAGCAAGTATCTTTTTTCAAATTTATTTTCTAAAATAAATTTGACATAAAATTATATATATTTGTCATGTACAACATAATGTTTTGAAGTACAGTATATATACATTATGGAATTGTTAACTATTAATATTTAACAAATGTATTGCCTCACATAGTTACCATTTTTGTGATAAGAACACTTAATATCCACTGTTTTAGTGTTTTTCAAGAATACAATGTTGCAGACTATAGTCACCATGCTGTACGATAGTTCCCTTGAACTTATCCTTATCCTCTTCTTTAACTTTAAATGTATATCCTTTGATCAACATCTCCCCAACCCCTACCCCTATCCCACAACTACCCCAGACTCTGGTAACTACCATTCTACTTCTACTCTCTACTTTTATGATGTCAACTTTTTAAGTGACCACATGTGAATGAGATCATGTGGTATTTGTCTTTTTGTGTCTGGCTTATTTCACCAATGTAATGTCCTCTAGGTTCATCTGTGTTGTCACAAATGACAGGATTTCCTTCTTTTTTTTAGACTGGAATAGTATCCCATTGTATATATATACTACATATTTTTTATCCACTCATCTACTGATGGACGCTTAGGTTGATTCTATTTCTTGCCTATTGTGAATAGTGCTGTAATAAAACGGAAGTGCACATTTCTCTTTGACATACTCCTTTTATTTTCTTTGGAGATATATGTGTGTGTGTGTGTGTGTGTGTGTGTGTGTGTGTGTGTATATCTCCAGTAGTGGGGTTGCTGGATCATGTTGTTTTATTTTTAGAGTTTTGAGGAACCTCCATGCTGTTTTCCATATGGCTGTACTAATTTACATTCCCACCAAGAGTATACAAGCGTTCCTTTTTCTCCACATCCTTACCAACACTTGTTATCTTTCATCTTTTGAGAATAGCCATTCTAACAGGAATGAGGTGATAGCTCATTGTGGTTTTAATTGGTGTTTCCCTGATGATTAGTGATGTTGAGCATTTTTTCACATACTTGTTGGTCATTGCATGTCTTTTTTTGAGAAATGTCTATTGAGGTCTTTTGCCAGTTTTTAATCAGGTTATTTATTTTCTTGCTATTGAGTTGAGTTTCTTAAATATTTTGGATATTAGTCCCTTATCAGATGTGTAGTTTGCACATATTTTTTTCCATTCTATAGATTATCTCTTCACTCTGTTTTCTTTGCTGTGCAGAAGCATTTTAGTTTGGTTTAAACTAAACTTTTTTTGCTTTTATTGACTGCTTTTGAGGTCGTATCCAAAAAAATCATTGCCCAGACCAATGTCATGGAGCTTTCCCCCTGTTTTCTGCTAGTAGTTTCAAAGTTTCGGGTCCTACATTTAAATTTTTTTGTTGTTGTTGTTGAGACACAGTCTCGCTTTGTTGCCCGGGCTAGAGTAAGTGCCGTGGCGTCAGCCTAGCTCACAGCAACCTCAAACTCCTGGGCTCAAGCGATCCTACTGCCTCAGCCTCCTGAGTAGCTGGGACTACAGGCATGTGCCACCATGCCTGGCTAATTTTTTCTCTCTCTCTATATTTTTAGTTGTCTAGATCATTTCTTTCTATTTTTGATAGAGACAGGGGTCTCTTGCTCAGGCTGGTCTTGAACTCCTGACCTTGAGCGATCCACCCGCCTCAGCCTCCCAGAGTGCTAGGATTACAGGCGTGAGCCACTGCGCCCGGCTTACATTTAAATTTTTAATCCATTTTGAATTGATTTTGTGTTTGGTGAGAGATAAGGGTCTAGTTTAATTCTTCTGCACATGAATATCGGGTTTTCCCAGCACGATTTATCAGAGACTGCCCTTTCCCCATGTGTGTTCTTGGCACCTTTGTTGAAAATCAGTTGGCTGTAAATGTGTGGATTTATTTCTGGGCTCTGTTTGCTGTTTCATTGGTGTATATTTTATGCCCGTACCATGTTGTTTGGGTTACTATTGCTTTGTAGTATATTAAGTCAGATAATGTGATGCCTCCAGCTTTCTTCTTTTTGCTCAAGATCTTTGCCTCTTTGGGGTCTTTTCTGGTTCTATAGGACTTTAAAGATTATTTTTTCTGTTTCTGTGGAGATTGTCATTATTTTGATAGAGATTGCATTGAATCTGTAGATCGCTTTGGGTAGTATGGACATTTTAACAGTATTAAATCTTCCAATCCGTGAACATGAGATGCCTTTCATTTATTTGTGTATTCAGTTTCTCTCATCAGTGTTGTATAGTTTTCAGTGTAGAGATCTTTCACCTCCTTGGTTAAATTTATTCCTTAGTATTTTTTTTCTTTTTAGCTATGATAATTGGGATTGTTTTCTTGTTTTTTTCTTTTTTCGGATAGTTCACTGTTAAGTGTATAGAAATGCTAATGATTTTTGTATGTTGATTTTTATGTCCCATGATTTTACTGAATTTGTTTATTAGTTCTAACAGTGTTTTGGTGAAGTCTTTAGGGTGTTCTATGTATAGAATCATGTCGTCTGCTAAAAGGGACAATTTAACTTCTTCCTTTCCAATTTGGATGCCTTTTATTTCTTTCTGTTGCCTGATTGCTCTTGCTAGGACTTCCAGTATTATGTTGAATAGAAGTGATGAGATTGGGCATTCTTGTCTTGTTCCAGATCTTAGAGGAAAAGCTTTCAACTTTTCCCTGTTTAGTATGATGTTACCTGTGGGTTTGTCATATATGGCTTTATTGTGTTGAAGTACATGCCTTCCATGCCTAGTTTTTTGAGAGTTTTTATCATAAAAGTATGTTAAATTGTGTCAGATGCTTTTTCTGCATCTATTGAAATGATCACATGGTTTTTGTCCTTCATTCTGTTAATATGATGTATCACATTTATTAATTTACATATCTTGAACCATCCTTGTGACCATAGGATGAATTCCACTCTATCATGGTGAATTATCTTTTTAATGTGCTGTCGAGTTTAGTATGCTAGTATTTTTGTTTGTTTGTTTTAAGTTTTGTTCTGTTGCCTGGGCTAGAGTGCAATGGTGTCATAGCTCACTGCTACCTCAGACTCCTGGGCTCAAGCAATCCTCCTTGCCTCAGCTTCCCTAGTAGCAGGGAATACAGATGCATGGCACCACGTCTGGCTAGGAATGCTCAGTATTTTGTTGAGGGTTTTTGTATCTATTGTTCTTCAGGGATATTGGCCTGTAGTTTTCTTTTCTTTCTTTTTTTTTTGGTTGTGTCTTCATCTGGTTTTGGTATAAGGGTAATGCTAACCTTATAGAATGAATTTGGAAATATTCCCTCCTCTTCAATTTTTTTGGAACAGTTTGAGTAGAACTGATAATAGTTCTTTAAGTGTTTGGTAGAATTCAGCAGTGCATCTGTCAGGTCCTGGGCTTTTCTTTGATGCGAGACTTTTTATTACTGCTTCAGTTTTTTTTTTGTTTTGTTTTTTGAGACAGAGTCTCACTCTCTTGCCTGGGTTAGAGTTCCGTGGCATCAGCAGGGCTCACAGCAACCTCAAACTCCTGGGCTCAAGTGATCCTCCTGCCTCAGCCTCCTGGGTAGCTGGGACTACAGGCACGCGCCACCATGCCTGGCTAATTTTTTCTATTTTTAATTGTTTGGCCAATTTCTTTGTATTTTTAGTAGAGACAGGGTCTCGCTCTTGCTCAGGCTGGTTTCGAACTCCTGAGTTCAAGTGATCTTCCCGTCTCGGCCTCCCAGAGTGCTAGGATTACAGGCGTGAGCCACCGCGCCCGGCCTACTTTGAATTCTTTATGTGTTACTCATTGGTGTCCATTTTTTTTGGCTTGAAGAATTCTTTGTAGCTTTTCCTGTAAGGCAGATCTGGTGGTGATAAATTCCCTTAGCTTTTGTTTGTCTGGGAGAGTCTTTTTGTTTCTCCTTCATTTCTGAGGGACAGCTTTGTTGGGTACAGTATTCTTGGTTGGCAGCCTCCCACCTGCAATATGTCATCCCATTATCTCCTGGCCTGTAATGTTTCTGTTGAGAAGTCTGATGCTAGGTGTGTTGGAACTCCCTTATATGTTATTTGCTTCTTTTCTCTTGCTGCCTTCAGGGTCTTATCCATGTCTTTGAGCTTTGATGGTTTGATTATGACATGTTTTGGGGTAGTCTAATTTGGATTGGATCTGACTAGAGACTTTTGACCTTCCTGTAGTTAGATATTTAAATGCTTTCTACCCCTTTGTCTTTCTCTGCTCCTTCTTGGATGCCAGTGATTTGAACATTTGCTATTTCGATGCTGTCACTTAAATCCTATAAGCTTTCTTCATTCCTTTTCACTCTTTTTTATTTTTTCTCCTCTGCCTGCGTATTTTCAAATAAGCTGTTTTTGAGTTAACAGATTCTTCTGCTTGATCAATTCTGTCGATTGTCTGCATTATACTTTTCATTTTATTTATTATATTTTTCAGCTCTGGAGTTTCTGTTTGATTTTTTTAAAAAAATTATTTCTATCTCTCTTGTTAAATTTCTTGTTCTGGTCAGTTATTGTTTTTCTCATTTCATTGAATTGTTTCTCTATATTTTATTGAGCTTTGCTGAGCTCCTTTAAGGTAATTATTTTGAATTCTTTGTCAGGTAGTTTATATACCTCTTATCTTTAGTGTTGGTCACTGGCATCTTATTTTGTTTGTTTGGTGATGTCATGTTTCCCTGAATGTTCTCGATCTGTTTGGTCATATGTTGATGTCTATACATTGAAGGAGGAGGTGTTTATTCCCGTCTTTGCATCTGGCTTTGTCTGGGAACACCCTTGAACAGTAAATCTGTCCAGAAATTCTGGACAGACCATCTGGCGTGGTCCCTAAGCCTGTGACTGCTGCAGATGTTGCAGGGCTAGGGGGCATGCTAAGCCCAGGACTACAGGGGTGGCACAGAGCCAGGCTGGAATCCTGTGGCCACCGAGACTGGCTCTGCGTTTGGGTACACCCACAGCCCATGGCCACTGAGGCTAGGGCTGCATGGGGGTGTGTTTGAAGCTTGTAGTTGCCGAGGCCTGCCTGTTGACAAGGCTTGTCCAGAGCCCAAGGTGCAGTAGTTTGCCAGTTGTGATGCGGACTGCAGATTGAGTCCATCTGGCAGAAGCTACACCTTCTTGCCTGGTGCCAGGACAAGTCTGGAGGCTTAGTCTGTGGGTCACAACCTTGAGTTGGGCTGTGGGGATTTGCTTTGTGCTAAGTTTTACTGTGCCCAGTGTTGGAGTCCAAGGCAAAGTCCTACACTTCCCTCTCTCCTCCAAGTGAACAGTATCTCTCTTTGTGCTATGATGGCTGGGGTTTGGAGAGGGGTAATGTGGGTAATGTAAAACTGTCCTTCCTGCCTTCTTCAGTGCATCTTATTGTGGTATAACCAGATACTGTGATCTCTCATCTGGTTTCCTTAGCTCTTGTGAAGGCATTTTTGTGCGTGGATAGTTGTTCAAATTGATATTTCTGTGGGGGATGATCACTGGAGAGTCCTGTGCTGTCATCTTACACCACCCTGCCCCATAGCAAGCATCTTTTCTAAGCTTTGGTGAATTGTCATACTTCTGGGTTCGGACCACCTTCCAGTATTTTATCCTTTGTACTTTCAGTGTTAGAACTATCTCTGAGAGTTCCTTTATTGTGAAATTTTCACTCTGGGATATCATTCTTTCCTCATAACCAGTTTTCTCATTTATATGGATAAGCTCACCTTCATGAAGTTTTTCTGGCTGCTTATCTGGAGTTCCTCAAATGGCAGCAGTGTCAACATTACCATGGTCAGCTGTCCTATAACTTTTTATATATATATGGTTTTGTTTTGTTTGAGACAGGGTCTTGCTCTGTTGCTCCGACTAGAGTGCAGTGGTGTCATCATAGCTCAGTGTAACCTCGATTGCCTGGGCTCAAGTGATCCTCTTGCCTCAGCCTCCTGGGTAGCTGGGACTACAGGAGTGTGCCATGATGCCTGGCTGATTTTTTCTATTTTTTGTAGAGACAAGGTCTTGCTATATTGCCCAGACTGGTCTCAAATTTCTGGCGTCAAGCAATCCTCCTGCCTCAGCTTCCCAAAGTGCTGAGATTATAGGTGTGAGCCCCTGTGCACAGCCTTTATATTTGATTCAAATTTCATTTCCAGCTTAACAGTTTTTATTTCTTTTTCGTACTTTCATCTTTGTTGATTGATTTCCTTTATAACTATCTATTTTTGAAAATGTCACACGGGTTTATAGGAGTTCAGTAATACCCTGGATAACATAGCGAGATGTGTATATAGATAAGATAGATAAGGAGGAAGCACAGTTACATTCTTTGTGTCTGAACTAGTAACAGTTGAGTAGTAACCTGTAATCAACAAACTTTGCAAAAAGTGATGTGATTGGTTATTGTTCGTGATATGCTCTTCTTATTTACATAGTGATTTGTGGACTAAAGAGCTAGAAGCTAAGTTTGTACTTTATGTAATTACTCACAGTTAATATACTATGGTAACTGAAGTTTTAGCTATTTCGTTGGGAGACTGGTATTATTTATCTAAACCGTGGTAACTGAATTTCATGCATATGGGAACCACAGCAAGGATTGTGTGTATATGGAAACATCCACTTAATAATTATTATTTTGAGAGCTGTTTAACATAAAACTAAATAGAAGCAAATATGAGGCATGCAGACTAGAATAAAAAGAATGAAATTAAATGTTTGAAAATTTGTATTAGAAGTAGGTCACTTCTTTTTCAAAGGCTCTTTTTCAAAGAACTGATGTAAAATAAGTCTTTGAGATACGTAAGGTGGAACTTCAGGACTGGGTTTGGGAATGCCTTACTCTTCTTGTTTGTGGAGTATTAGCTGATTTGTGTGAGAGCAGGTGTTATTTTCACTTTAAGTTGGAACTCAGCAAAGTTTCAAACTGCAGAAGGAGAGAAATCCTGATGACCTGTATAGGCCCTTTCATAGAAATAGAAATAATAGTTCAAAAAGAAAGTACATTATGGATCATCTAGCCTCCAGGCCAACTTCATTTAATAGATGAGCAGTGGGAATCTAGATATGAAATGACTTTCACAAGATTATTTAGCTAGATGTTGAGCGCAGAGGTAGTTTCTTGATTTCAGATTCCTTAATGCTGCTTCTATATCACACTGTATTGTGTGTGCTTTGGTTGCTTTTATTTTCTGGAAACATGTTATTTTATAAATAAATGCCATTAAAGAACAAGAGAAGACACTGAGTCTAATGGCATTATAGATAATTAAAACTCCATGTTCTTTTAATGAGTGAAAGATTGTGTTGAAAAGAATAACAAAAAAATTTCAGAAAAGTGATTTTAGGGCTAAATGTTCCACATTCACATAAATATTTTTTGTGAGCACAAATTTGGTATTGCAGGCAAATACGTATATAGTAATTGTTCCCTTAGTGATTCTTATAAATCTATGATTTTTCTCTCAGGTTATTTTGGGGAGGGGAGGAGAAGGTAGTTTATTGGGAGTGCTGTGAGTGGTTGATAAAAACTCATCTCGGTATTTGAAGTAGGAATCACTGCCTGATAGGTTATCTTAAACATTTCCAGTATTGCACCTGCTATTCTTTTTTTTTTTTTTTTTTTTTTGAGACAGAGTCTCACTGTGTTGGGCTAGAGTGAATGCCGTGGCGTCACCCTAGCTCACAGCAACCTCACACTCCCGGGCTCAAGCGATCCTTCTGCCTCAGCCTCCCGAGTAGCTGGGACTACAGGCATGCGCCACCATGCCCGGCTAATTTTTTCTATATATTTTTAGTTGTCCGATTAATTTCTTTCTATTTTTTTTAGTAGAGACGGGGTCTCGCTCTTGCTCAGGCTGGTTTCGAACTCCTGAGCTCAAACAATCCGCCCGCCTCGGCCTCCCAGAGTGCTAGGATTACAGGCGTGAGCCACCATGCCTGGCCTCACCTGCTATTCTTAAAGCGACACTTTAAAACATTTAATACTGTTTTTTTCTTTTATTCTTCCTTTTACCTACTTTCCCAAATAGGGTGCCTCTAGATAAGACTGTATATTTGTCAGATAGAAAGAACTTGGTTCCAAGAATTTTAGGACAAGGCAACGGCCATGTGACCTGGGCTTCGTATTCTTTTCAGAGGGTATTAAGTTTTTACTAAAATCTACAGTTCTGTGGAAAAGAGCCAATCTTCTCTAGTCATTGACCACACCTTTGAGTGATGCATCATAAGAAAGCTGAAACTTCTGGTGAATGGAGTTGTAAATGAATATTGAGTTTGGTTTCAGGGAGTTATTTTTCCTACTTTTTTTTAAAACAGCTTTAGTGAGATGTAATTCACATACCGTGTGTTTGCCCATTTAAACTGTACAATTCATTTGTTTCTGGTATGTTCACAGATGTGTGCAACCATCACTATACTTGTTTTAGAACATTTGCATTATCTCAAAAAGAAACCCTGTGCCCTTTAGGTCTCACTGCCCTAGACCCCCAAACTCCTTCTCAGCCCCTGGCAACCACTAATCAGTTTCAATAGATTTGCCCATGCTGTACTTTTATATGAGTGTAATCTTACAGTATGTGGTCTTTTGTGCTTGGCTTTCATTTACTGTGCTTAAGGGCCATCCATGTGATAGTATGTATTAGTACCCATCCCTGTTTATGGCCAAAGAATATTCCACTGTGTGGATATACCACATTCTGTTTATCTGTTCATCTGTTTGATGGACATTTGGGTTGTTTCCATCTTCTGGCTATTGGCAATAAGGCTACTATAATATAAACATTGCTGCACAAGTTTTATACAGACATATGTTTTCTTCTCTGGGTAAATACCTAGGAGTAGAATTGCTGGGTTATATGGTAACTATGTAAACATTAATGTAAACACATTAACTGCCATGAGAGTTGTATTTAACTCACTCTAGTTTTGACCCTCGGGCTGTGTGAAGCATATATAAAATCTTGTTGATGTTCTTACTGTTACAATTAATATTGAGAATTTAATTCTAAAAACGATTAAATGAATAGAAGTCGATACATTTTGTTTTTCTATTTATATCTACCTTTAAATTACACTTGATGTTTTTATTCTATTTTCATAATAAAACACTGTGGCCCCGGGGAAAAGTTTCTGGTTTTTTTGTGTGTGGCAGTCAATGTGTTAACTGTTTGAGGAACTGCCGGGCTGTTTTCTAGAGGGAAATCATTTTATATTTCCACCAGCAGTATATGAGGGTCCCAATTTCTCCACATCTTCACCAATACTGTTGATTGATTGATTGATCAATTGAGATAGGGTCTCACTCTGTTGTCCAGGCTAGAGTGCAGTGTTGTGATCATAGCTCACTGCAGCCTTGAGTGCCTGCTCAACTGGTCCTTCTGACTCAGCCTCCTGAGTAGCTGGGACTACAGGCACGAGCCACCATGCCCGGCTCTCACCAATACTTGTTATCTGACCTTTTGATTCTAGCCATCCTTGGGGGTGTGAAGTGATATTTCCTTGTGGTTTTGATATGCATTTCCCTGTGACTAGTGATACTGAGTATCTTTTCATGTGCTTACTGGCTATTTATGTATCTTTGGAGAAATGTCTATTCAGATCCTTTGCCCATTTTTTAATTGGGCTATTTTGTCTTTTTATTGTTGAGTTGTAGGATTTATATATTCCAGATATAAATCCCTTATCAAATATGTGGTTTGCAAGTATCTTCTCCATTCTGTGGGTTGCCTTCACTTTGTTGATGTTGTCCTTTGAAACCAAAAAGTTTTGATTTTTTTTTTTTTTAAGTAGAAATGAGGTCTTGCTATGTTACCCAGGCTATTCTTGAACTCTGGGCCTCAAGCAGTCCTGTTGCCTTGGCCTCACAAAGTGCTGGGATTATAGGCATGAGCTACCACCCCCCACCCCCAACAGTTTTAAATTTTGATGAAGACCAATTTATCTATTTTTTTCTACTTTATTAAAATACAGGGTCTGGATTTTGGTATGTACTTCATCCAGCTGGTTCT
>NW_012153174.1:8090194-8091590 GCF_000956105.1 Propithecus coquereli
TTAGTTCCTCTAGGTGTAACGTTAGGTTTTTTATTTGATTATATATATTTTTTGTTGTAGGTATTCATTGCTATAAACTTCTCTCTTAGAACTGCATTTGCCGTATCCCATAGATTTTGGTATGTTGTGTTTCCATTTTCATTTGTCTGAGGAAATTTCTTAATTTCCCTTTAATTTCTTCATTGACCTATTGGTTGATCAGAGCAGGTTGTTTAATTTCCATGTATTTTTGAATTTTCTGAAATTCCTCCTGTTACTGATCTCTAGTTTTATACCATTGTGGTCAGAAAAGATACTTTATGTGATTTCAGTCTTCTTAAATTTGTTAAGACTTATTTTGTGGCCCGACTATGATCTGTCCTTGAGAATGTTCCATGTGCAGTTGAGAAGAATGTGTTATAACTGCTGCATGGAATGTTCTGTTTGGTCAATTTGGTCTGGAGTGGGGTTTAGGTCTGATATTTCCTTATTGATTTTCTGTCTGGATGATTTTTCCATTGCTGAAAGTGGGCTGTGAAAGTCTCTTATTGTTACTGTATTGCATTTTATCTCTCCCTTCAGATTTATTAATATTTGCTTTATGTATTTAGGGGCTTTGCTGTTTGGTGCATATATCTTTACACTTGTTATGTTCTCTTGCTGAACTGACCCCCTTATTATGTAATGACCTTTTCCTCTTTTTATAGTTTTTGACTTAAAATATATTTTATCTGATATAAGTATAGCTACTCTTGCTGTCTTTTGGTTACCATTTGCATGGAATATCTTTTTCCATTCTTTCACTTTCAATCTATGTATGTCCTTAGAGGTGAAGTGAATCTCTTTTAGGCAGCATATAGTTAGTTTTTTTCTTTTTCTTTTTATCCATTCAGTGACTATGTTTCTTCAGTGGAGAATTTAATGCATTTATGTTCAGGGTAATTATTGATAGGTCAGACTTACTACTGCCATTTTATTAATTGTTTTCTATTTTTTTTTTATATCTTTTCTTCCTTTCCTCTTACTGTCTTCCTTGCTGGTTAAGTGCTTTTTCTCTAGTAGTGTATTCTGTGTGCGTGTCTGTGTGTGTGTGTGTGTTTCTTTTATAGATTTTTTTCCTTTGTGATTACCATGGGCTTACAAAAAAAGTGTTATAGGGTTGGGTGTGGTGGCGTGCACCTGTACTCCCAGCTACTTGGGAGACTGAGGCAGGAGGATGGCTTGAGTCCAGGAATTTGAGGTTGCAGTGAGCTATGATGGTGCCACTGCACTCTAACTGGGGCAACAGAGCAAGACTCCGTCTCCAAAAAAAAAAACCAGTCTTACGGATGGTTTGTTACAATAGATTATTTGAAGCTAATAATAATTATACTTCGATTGCATTAAAAAAAAAAAAACCCCTGTACACCTCTATCCC
>NW_012153174.1:8102024-8103068 GCF_000956105.1 Propithecus coquereli
GTTTTCATGGAAGACAACTTTTCCATGGACCGGGTTTAGGGTGGGGTGGGGTGTCATGGGTGGGGTGGGGGTGGGGGTACAGAGCTCAGGTGGTAATGAGTGGCCCGTTTCCTAACAGGCCATTGGCTGGTACTGGGCTGCAGCAGGATTTTTCAATCTTGTGATGGGAATGTTGTAGAAAAGTTCAAACAGTGCATGGCTTGGTATACTGTTATCCATGCTAGTGTCATCTGCTACCTAAATTATCATTTGTGGTTTACTAAACAGTGCTGATGTAAGTGGTTATGTCATCAGAGGAAATACTTATGTTATTGAAAAGTCTTTAATATTCTAAAGTGTTTATCTCTTAAACAGTGATTTGGAAGGGGGATCTATTTATTTTGTTTAATATGGTTTTCTCACTGTGGAAGCCAATTGTAGCTTCCTGAACTCACTCACAGGAGAGCAGTTTAGTAGTTTTAGTTTACTTTTCTGAAGTGAAACAGTACTAAAAGAATATTTTACGTTCATTAAATATAAAAACATGAAGCTGCTTATTTTCCTCCATCTAGCTGAGTTAGTGTCTAGCAAATAGACTTCTGAATGAACTATCAGTATAGCTGCAGGGTTTATTTGCAGGTGTCTAGGGGCAGGGTGGTTTTGGTTGTAATCTAAAGAGTAACAGTATAATGATTATGTTCTGTATGTAATGCATCCTCCACGTCACAGGATTGAGGCACTTTGCACATCCTCTAATCCGGAGGTTTTTCCTCAGTAAAGAACTGTCATGGGGAGTAATGATTCACATTCATTCATTTGCTGGATGAATGTTCAAAGCTGATAGCATGGCAGGCCCACCCAGCAAGGAATTCCACTGATGGTGTCTGGAAGGGAGCAGGTACACAATCCAGAACAGAGAGCGGAGTAAAGTGGTCACACAGAACAACTTCATTTGCTCTTAGGATGGGTTTGCTTTTGTTTGTGTTCTGGAATATTCTAATAACTTTATAGGGAAAAAAGGCCCAGTGAATTTCTTTTTATTTCTTTTTTTTTTTTTTTAGACTT
>NW_012153174.1:8103809-8118536 GCF_000956105.1 Propithecus coquereli
ACATAGTTATCCATTTTCTCCCTTGTGGCAAGAGCAGCTGTAATCTACTCATTTAGCAAAAATCCTAAATACGGTACACTGTTGTTAACTGCAGTCCTTGGGTTGTACATTAGATCTTTAGACTTGTTCATCCAACATTTCTACTACTGTGTATCCTTTGACTTGTAACCTCCCGTTTCTTCCCCCTGCCCCAAACCTGGTATCCACTGTTTTATTCTATCTATATATTTGACCTCTCTCTCTCTCTCTCTCTCTCTCTCTCTTTTTTAAGATTCCACAGTTGTAGGTTATCCTTGGGTCCATATTCAAATAAAATTTTCATGTATATATGAAAATGTTTGATAATTATGACCAATATATATGTGTTGCTATTAGGTCTCTCTTTTTCCTTTTTACTTATGCATAGTTAAATAATTCAAGTACATTAAAATGACTTTATATGTTTTAAATATGTGATACAGTTTACCTGAAGGTATGCCAGTTGGCCTACAAATAAACTTTTGATCAGATTGCTTTTCTGTAACCCCACCCCCAACACCTCCTTTTAGGTATCTATTGCCGTGTAACAAATCACCTCACAACTTAGTGTCTTCAAACAATGATTTATTCTTTCTCATGATACAAGAGTTGACTGGCTGGTTCTTCTGCTGGTCTCACTTAGTCACTCAAGGGGCCGCCTGGACTGGTGGGCTGGGCCTCTTGCCGGGGATGCCTTACTTCCGCTCCCTGCAGCCTCCTTAGCTCGTGGTGTAGGGGTGGTCAGGATTCTTTCACGGTCTTCCAAGAGAACTAAAGCAGGTTAGCAGGCGCTTTAAAATGCTCATGCCCCAACTGTTCCAGCATCGCTTCAACCACATTCCATTGATCAGACCAGCGGGAGGGACAGCCCAGCTTGAAGGGAAGAAGAAATAGTCTCTCTCTTGAGAGGGGCCTGGCCTGGCGGTGGAGAATGGCTCACAGTGGCTCTGGAGGCAGTCTACAGCCCTGGGTTTGTCCTTGAGGGGAAATTTCACAGAGTAGAATTTAAATCAAAGCATATACATATTTAAAAATTCTTGTTATATTTTGTCAGATTACTACTTCTGCAAGATTTCTAATGCCACTAGTGATGTATAAATATATTTTTTCTACAGTTCTACCAATATTGTGTTTAGGTTTTTAATTTTTATTTTTTGATGGGTGTGTAATAACCTTATAATTCTTACAGTTTGTATGCTTTTCTTACCGTTACTAGCTGTATTTTATGTCTATCTGTCAAGGCACAAAATATATATGTATCTATTTACTACTTGTTCTTTGGAACTGGCTATTGTAGGGTTTTAATACTTTAAAAATTAACTTGAAAATTTCATACCTTATATTTACTGCTTTTCTCCCTTTGCTTTGAATTTTTTTAAAAACTTCTTAGGCTAGGGTCATATCTGATGTTCTGAAGTAATGCTCCAAATGAAATGAAGGAAGGTTAAATAAAGGAGGAGGAAAATCAGATTCCACTTCTCCGTGGGAGCAACAGCAGTGAATTTGTGGCCATCTTTAATCAGCTACAAATGCTTAATATATACAAGGGTCATGAATTTTTGGGAAGTAAAACATAAATTGTACAACACTAAAACTGCATTTATGGTTGATTCAGAAGACATACAGGCATCGTATAGATAGGCTGTTTGTTTAAAATCAGTCTATGATAGCTTGCTTTCACACAATTCAAGAAGCCTAAATTTGGAAGGGGCTTTAGAAATGTCGTGGTTCAGGGCTGGGCGCGGTGGCTCACGCCTGTAATCCTAGCTCTCTGGGAGGCCGAGGTGGGCGGATTGTTTGAGCTCAGGAGTTTGAAACCAGCCTGAGCAAGAGCGAGACCTGGTCTCTACTAAAAATAGAAAGAAATTAATCGGACAACTAAAAATATATAGAAAAAATTAGCTGGGCATGGTGGCGCATGCCTGTAGTCCCAGCTACTCGGGAGGCTGAGGCAGAAGGATCGCTTGAGCCCAGGAGTTTGAGGTTGCTGTGAGCTAGGCTGATGCCACGGCACTCTAGCCTGGGCAACAGAGTGAGACTCTGTCTCAAAAAAAAAAAAAAAGGTGGTTCAGCGGGGATTTTGATCAGAGATAGAGGCGGGGTCAGAGGCAAGGAGACAGGATTTCTCCTTCCTGTTGCCTCTTCTCCCCAGTCCAGTGGATCCTCCTGCAGTAGGGTCTAAATTTTCTCTGTTAGAAACAGTGCTCAGCCAGCATTCTTGTTCATGTTTTCCTGTGAAGACTTATGGAATTCTCTAGACCTATGCCCCGGTCTCCATAAACATTAACAGTTTGCTCACCAGAGTAGTGGTACCAGTTTATTCTAACCTCCGCAGCAAATGAGCTTCCATTCTCTACGTCTTTGCCCAGACCAAGAATAGTGAGACTTAGTATTTGTCAGTTTGGTGGCTAGAATAAATCATATGGTTTTAATTTATGTTTCCCTGATTACTAATGAGGTTAAGTGTATTTTCATGTTTATTGGTCATTCCCGTTTTTCCTTCTATAAACCTTCTTATTCTTTATATATATATAGTGCCTATTTTTCTGTAGGTTTGTCTTTTGCTTTTTAATTTCTAGGAGGAATTCTTTCTGTATTTTGGATACCAAAATTTAGTCTTTTATATGTTGTTCCTATCTTCTTTCAGTTGGTGGCTCATCTTTTCATTTGTCTTGTGAAACTAGTTTTTTATTTTAGTCAAGTTTATCAGTCTTTTGGTTTGTGCTTTTTTGTTATAAGAAATCCTTTTATCCTCAAGTCATAAAGATATATTAAAGTCTGATTTGCTCTTCACATTTAGGCATTTAATCTGCCTAGAATTGATTTTTATGTATACTGTGAGATAGGGGTCTAATTTTATTTTATTTTTCCATGTCGATAAAATGTTCCAATGCCATTAACTTTTCCTGTTTTTTCCTTTTCTTTTGAAGTAACTTTAGATTTATAGAATAAATAAATGGTGCAAAGAATTCCCATATACCTTCACACAGATTCATCACATGTTAATATTTAGCACTTTCGCATGCTCGTGCATTCTCACTTCCCCTCCTTCCACACTTATTTTTTATTTCTGGAATCATTCAAGAGTAAGTTAACATATATATACCTCTTCACCCCTGAATACTTCAGTGTGTATTTACTGAAAGCTAGGACATTTTCTTACAACAATGTACTTACCAAAATCAGGAAATTAACACTGATAAAGAACTGCTATCTAGGGCGGGCGCGGTGGCTCACGCCTATAATCCTAGCTCTCTGGGAGGCCCAGGCCGGCGGATTGTTTGAGCTCAGGAGTTTGAAACCAGCCTGAGCAAGAGCGAGACCCCGTCTCTACTAAAAATAGAAAGAAATTAATTGGACAACTAAAAATACATAGAAAAAATTAGCCAGGCATGGTGGCGCATGCCTGTAGTCTCAGCTACTCGGCAGGCTGAGGCAGAAGGATGGCTTGAGCCCAGGAATTTGAGGTTGCTGTGAGCTAGGATCATGCCACGGCACTCTAGCCCAGGCAACACAGTGAGACTCTGTCTCAAAAAAAAAAAATAAATAAATAAAATAAAGAACGGTTATCTACAGGCCCTGTTCAAATTCTGCCAGTTTTCTCACTAATGTCCTTTAAAGCAAAATAATAATAATAATAACCTTTTTTTTTCTGGTACCAAGGTTGCATTTGGTTGTCATGCCTCTAGTCTCTTTTAATTTAGATTCCTACTGAGTTTTATTAAATGTCTTTATTAATGTCTCATTTTCATATACACATGTCTGCTTTGGAGCTTTTCTTTTTATTAGTCTGTTGATTCCTGCACTAATTCCACATTATCTTAATTAATTTCTTTAGCTGATGACGAAGTCTTAATATCTAGGAAAGTGTCCCTCTGTTTTCATTTTTTCTTTTCCTGTGTGTTTTGTTTTGTTTTTTTTTTTTTAAGAGATTGGGTCTTACTCTCTAGCCCAGGCTGGAGTGTAGTGGTGTGACCATAGCTCACTGCAGCCTTGAACTCTTTGGGCTCAAGTGATCCTCCTGTTTCAGCCTTCCAGATAGATGGGACTACAGGCATGTACCAGCATGGCTAATTTTTAATTTTTTTGTAGAGACAGAGTCTTGCTGTGTTGCCCATGTTGGTCTTGAACTCCTGGGCTCAACTGATCCTCCCGCTTCTGTCTCCCAAAGTACTGGGATTACAGGCTTGAGACATTGCATCTGGCCTTGTTTTCTTTTAAAATTTTCTCCAGATTCTTGGCCCTTAGGTTTTCCATAAAAATGTTAGGACTCTTTGTCCCCGGAAGAATGCTGGTGGTATTTCAGTTTAAATTGGAAGAATATATAGATTAATTTGGAGAAAGCTGACATCTTTGCAGTATGAGTTTTCTCATTTAAGTAGTTTGCTCTGTTCAGTTTTTTGGTGTTCTTTGCTCATACTTTGTAATTTCTCCACTAATGTCTTACATGTTTGTACCTGCTCTTCACTTAGAAGATTTCCCTTTTTTTTATGGTGCACCAGGAGAGTTTCTTCTTCAAGGAGACCTTCCTTGTTCCTTCTTTTCTGGGTTAGTTATTCTTTCTATCTTTTGGTCATCTTCTTCTCCTACATTGTAAACTTCTTGAGGGCAGACAGAATTCTTAGTCCTGGTATCAAGTGCCTAGCATAGTAACTGGGAGCTATAGTTGCCAAATGTTTATTTAGTGAAGGAATGAATTGATATAAAAGTGAAAGACTGACAGAATATAGTTCTTTTGATATTGTGCTGCCTACTGTGTTTTCGTCTACATCCCTACATCACTACATGGTGTTTTCATAATTTTTTTGTTCCCTTGAGGAAGATAAGAAAGTTAAAACAAAACCAAACAAATAATTTGTTTTAGATTTCTGAAAAATTAGAAAATACTACAGACAGCTCTTATGAATGTTTCTATTAATATTTTAAGCACTGCAAAACTAGAAGGTAAGTCTCTATTTCTTGGACTTAAATTTTAAAACTTTCTTTATGGTATTTTTATTTACATAGAATTTCAATAATGAGTAGCTTTTAAAAAATCTGCATGTTAGTTGTTCACATTCTGTAATCTCCCTGCTGTGTTTTTTTCTTTTCTTTTTATTTTCTGGATTTTGAGTTACAGTATACAGTAACAGAAAGAGTGTTGTAGCCCATGTTGGGGAAATTTGAATTTTAGTTTTGACTCAGCTACTAGCTTGCCATGATCTTGAATGAAGTTACTTTCATTTCTTTGTAAAATAAGGATATATCTGCCTCTCATACCTCGAAAGATTTTTCTTTAAGATACAATGGCTAATGAGAACGTATTTGAAAACTATACAGTGGTGGTTATGTTACTTCCCTGGACAGGAGTATTTTGCTTTGAATATACCCAGTATGTGAAAATCATGATTTGTATTGGGGTGCTTCACTTTTTGAAAAGTTCTTTTTCAGAGGTATCAGAACAGGGTTTATTTTGTAAAAGTTGCTCCCACAGTTGGTTAAGGTGTGTTCCCCATCCCTATCAGATTTGCAGGAATTGGGGGCACTTTTGCTGGGAGCTAGGGAAGTGAGTGCCATCCAGGATCCAGCGTGGGAGAATAATGGCTATGAGGTTCGGTTTTGGAGCCCAGGTTTCAGACCTGACTCCCCTACTCACTCTCCTTGTTGTTAGATTGAACATTATGAAATTGCTGTTTCTGTTGGTTAAAAATATGCCTGAATATCAGCAGTTTTCATAAGGTTCAACCTAATAATAAAAGCCTCAGTTTTCTTACCTAGTAAAATGGTGATGTTGATAATGACTTATGTGAGGACCAGCTGAGGTGGGATTAGAAAGAAAATAAGACGGAAAAAACTTATTCCATTCCTATACATGTTTTTCCTTTAATTTTTGAGTAGTCCGATCATTCACCTGGTCAGTGTAGAAGGGTGTATAGTGAAATCTCCCTGCTTCTGTCCCCCAGCAAGACTAATATTTTAAAGTATCTAGTCAAAGTTCTATTTGTGCTTTTTCCCCCTTGTTAACTTGAAAGTAAAAAGTTTATGATTTTTTTTTTAGCCACTACACTACAAGGGAAAACATTTATGAATTGAAGTCAGAAAATCTGTGTTCCTAATAAGCACAGCATAGTACGACTCATTCTGGTATTTATTTGGCAGTCTTTATGTCCTTTTGTGGGTATTGGGTATTTTTTGGGTATCTGATACCTGGTTACTCTCAAGTAACCAGGTATGAGATAGATATCTTTCAGATTAAAGACTGGAAGCATGTTTTCCAGGTTGTTTGCCTTTAGGGTTTTGCTTATGAATATTATCACTAATTTTGTTCTCTCTCGTGAGTGGAGGTTCATTGTGATGTGGTAACTAGGAGACTGGATTCGTGGGAAGTCTGGAGACTTGGATTTTTGACCTGGTTTCGGGACTAACTACGAGTAGTTCTGTAACCTTAAGGTTATGGCCAAATGCAAGAGATCCAGAGGGCAGTGCTTGAAAACTGCAACATTTGTGGAGCAACATCCCCACCTTGTGGCTTTTTTCTTTTCGTAGACATTAGTGGTTAGGTGAAATAAGACGGTGTTCTAGCCTTGAATTCGAAAACGTAGCTCACTGTTTGTTTTGTTTTTGAGTCTTATACTTTAAGAACAAAATAGTCTTAACTGCTGTAACCCCTTAAATGCCAGCAATTGATCTGTTAATCTTAGAACTGTTTCCCCAAAGTACTATGTAGAGAGTTGGTAAAAGCTTTGCAGTAATTAGGTTTGTTGCTTTCATGGCACTTAGGTAAAAGGAAACATTAGTTTTACATTGTATACTTTATGGTTTTGGATGCCCATAAAGGTCACCTGACTGAATTGGTTATAAAAATGTGGCAAAGAAATTCAACACAAATTTAGAATTATTCTTGGGAGAATGACTTAATAATGACACGGGTAAGCAAACTTGTTTAATATACTTTAAAAAGCAATTCAGTAGCAATATATTGTGGAGATCATTACTATACAGTTACAGAAAAGTAAAAAAATAGTTGTCCCAATGTTATATAAATAGAAACTTAAGAGCTTAGAATAAAATTTCCAGGGACCACGCTACGGGAATTTACACAGAGCTTTTATTCTCAACAACTTAGATGGAGGTACATAGAAGTTTTATATCATTCTGTTTAATATGGGCATTAAAATGATCATAGTATTTGCTGTGTTTAAGATGATTTAATTTTCACAATGATTTGATGAGGTAGGAACTATTGTTATTCTGCTTTTACACATGAGAAAACTGTGCTGGGGGCTGTCAAGTGGGCAGCCAGAACTAAGCTGAGCTCGGGCAGTCTGATGTCTAGATGCGTGCCCAAACCGCTAGGATGTGCCGCCTGTGTCGCTTGGTGTGCTGTACAAGGTAGTGGTGAAAAGGGCAGCAGCAGTGTAGAAACTGAATTTTTAATACCGGATCTGCCTTTATAGCTGTGTGACCTTGGAAGAGGTCACATAACTTTTTCAATTTTAGGTGCTTTTAGGACTAAACGGGATAATTTATTTAAAATAGCACTTAATATATGCTAAACAAATTGTTATTAATAATCATAGTAATTATAATGACTACTTTGTGATTTATAACGGCTCCGTGTTTTTGTGGCCTATGATTTTCAAGCACTTTTTAAAATCGCAGTACACAAAGTGGCTAGTGGTTTGTTTTTGTTTTTTTAAAGTTACAGTACTTAATGGCTTTTCATATGTCCAGAAGGAGTACTGTAAATTAGTAAGTAAAAGAAATGTTTTGATTTCAGTGGGAGAGAGAAGTTATACAAAATGACAGTCATTTTCAAGGAGATGCCGTTTTTTCTTTCTGCTTCATGACTGTGTACATGTGTGCAAGAGAGAGCCAGAGAGAGGATTCTGAGTGCATTTACATATTTTTTACAGACTCGTGCGATGGGATTGGAAGATGTTTCATGTTCGATGCTGTAGAGAGCACAGAAGACCACAGGGTCCATCCTTTGGTAGAGAGGCCAAGCCAGTAGTCCTAGGAAAGGTTGTGGAAAATTGGGATAATTGTGGTTGGATTCCAGGGATTGGAGGTCAGATTGATGGCAAAGACCAGATTCAGTGAGAATGAAGGAGGGGTGGGAAAGTGAAAGGATAGGAATTCTAGGCGGAGAGATTTCTGTGTTAAGATTTTAGAAATAAAGTAAGGAGGGATGAAGTTTAAAAGAGGAGAAACATGTATGACATGGGGTGGAGGTGTGAGAAGCGTTAGTGGATTGTGAAGAATTTGCTAGGTGAGGCAGGGAGGCAAAGGAGTGTCCTGGAAAACTGTTAGGAACATAAGGAGACTGATTTCTCAAATTGAGTAACTCCCAGTGACGGGTAAGTGATGGTGCTGGTGCGGCAGAGGCGGGGCCTGGCTGCCCAGGGCAGGAGCAGCAAAGAGGCAGACTGGGGACCATGGGCGCGGCCGCCTCGGCATTCTGGAAGACACATTAAGTGCATTTTCTAAGAAATAATATAATTCTCTGTTTGAAAAATCTTTAGAGAGTATATATTAATGAACTTTAGCTTTTATGAACTTTCTGGTCATGCTTGTTTATTTGATGCAGAGTCCTTGGCTAGGAACAGAAACCTCAAGTGGGGAAAATGCTCACTTTATCATGATTTCCTTATGATTGATTGATTGATTTATGTCAGTATAAAATTGATTAAATAGGAATTTATATACACATTCTATACTGCTGTTAATGTTTCGTACAGTACTTTCTTTAGCATTTTTATTTTGAGGGGTTATTAGACTGAGCATTTTCTGGGGCAGCTGCTTTTTAAAGGGAATTTTATCTTTTTGTGAAATAATTTTTGAAGGTTAATTTGGTAAAAGCTGAATGTAAATATCTGTAGCTCTTACAATTGTGAGCTTTTTACATTTACATTGACGTTCTTTTGTATAGGAGTTAAAGTTCCTCGTAATTTTCGCTTGTTGGAAGAACTTGAAGAAGGACAAAAAGGAGTAGGCGATGGTACGGTTAGCTGGGGCCTTGAAGATGATGAAGATATGACACTTACAAGGTGGACAGGCATGATTATTGGGCCACCAAGGGTCAGTGCTATAAATTACATATTTTTTCTATTATTGTTGCTTTAGAGTAAACATATAATTTTATATAGTTGATATTAAAATAAACAATTATGATAACTTCTAACTGAAATAATTCCTTCCTTTTTGTATGTATTTATTGATGTTTCCTATGTGCAGGGTATATTGCTTGATTATCTGGAGGATTGGGGGAAGAAGATTGACATGGTTGTTGCCATCAAAGTGGTTGCAGTTTAGTGAAGGAGAAAAAATCAATACGGATGACAGATTCTAAATAGGGCAAAGCAGGTTCATTACAGGACTTTAGAATATGTTTCCTCTAGCTGGAATAATTGAGGAAGGCTGAACAGTGGAGGAAGTTGCCTTTGGAATAAGCCCTAAATCACTGACTGGCAGGATTTCAGAAGGTGGTGGTGGGAATGGAGAACAGTCCAGATAGAGAGGAGAAAAGGTGAGGAAATGGGGGGGGATATTGGGAAGAGCAAACATTTGACTTAACATATTACTAACCCCTGGTGTGTAACTGAGGGTTTCTAAATTGGTTTGTATTGAGAGCACATGCTCTCTGCTCTTAGACATTTCGCACACTGTGGAAATGCTTAGGCCTCAATTTTTTCATCTATAAAGATATATAGAAAAGTCTATGATTCTTATATATTTTCTAGTATTGTTATTGGCACCTGGCCTGTTATGTTTTATTCTTAGGTCTTTCTCAGGTTTATGACGTTTTATTTTTACCCAAAATCTTTCTTCTGGATTGGAAGTTATTTTTTCTACATTGCATTCTTTACTCAAAGGTCCCATCCACTGCTCTCCCTGCAGTAACTCTTTGAAATGTGTATTACGTAATGCTTTTGACTTGCTGGAAAGAACACAATTTTGAACGTTTTTTTAGTCTTTGGTTTTGTATATTGGTTGCTACGTTATGATGAGAGCATTTCAACTGTTTGCTGTTGGGTAGAGTTTAGATTTCCTCTTGATTATTACAAAAGAAAAATGGATCAGGTTATTAGCAATATTAACTTTAGAGAGTGAATTAATGCATTTTTATATTATTTTCTGGTATTCCTTTGTAAAATTTGCATATACTCCTAAGTTTCCCTCTTTCCTTCCTTGCTCTGATTTTTCAATAAGACAATCTGAGGAAGGAAATACAATATTGATACTTAGAATTCTTTATAACTTGGTTATTTGTAATGAAAACCTTGATATTCACTGCCTGTGAACATTATTAGCATGATCTATTTGGTGAAAAAAAAAGTGCTTATAACTTATTCTGACTTAACACCTAGAAGATTTAACAGTCAGAACTTGGTGGAATGTAAATTTGAAATGAGTTTAGATTTGGTTTTTCTCCAGCCACTGCCTCCAGTAAGAATGTTTGGAGCTTGTATATGAGGTCATCAGTGGTCCTGTAGGCTGACCCCCAGCACAGCTCCCAGATTAGAGAAACAGCTCCAGCTTGGTCTCTCACCCAGCAGGATTCCCCCCTTCCTGGTGTCACCAAACCTCAGGAAGCTCCGGCTGTCTGTGCCCAGTGAGGGGAGCGAAGGCTGCTCCTCTGCAGCTCCTCTTCTAGCCCAGGGGGCACAGGACACATAGACAAGGTGTTGCCATGGGCCCTTCCCTCTCAGTGGGTTGTGGTCTTGGAGCCGCAGGGGGCAAAAATATTTTTTTCTCACCTATCACAAAGTTCATGGCCAAGGCACCTGTAATAAAAGACAGATTAACAAGAGAAAAGTATACACATTTATTTTCTGTGTGACATGGAAACATTCAGAAATAAAGACCCAAAGAAGCAGGGAAAACCTGTGTATTTTTATGCTGAGTGTGATGAAGAGTGGATAGATAGTCGTGCAGAAGTGTGATTGGATCTAACGGTAACAAAGTGGATAATAAACTGGGGGGAACTCAACCAGGGTTTGTTTGTTCAGATTCTTATTTTTGTGTCTCTGTGCTTTCATTATTTCTCTCTGGGTATAAGACAGGACCTACTTCAGGGGGAGGTCAACTAGGTTTGGGACCTGCTACAGGGGAGAAAGGATAAGGGGAAGGTGGGAGTGACCTTGCTTCTGCCAGGGTGCTGTCTTTTGGGATAGCATGTCCTGAGCCCCATCAGAGCCCCCCTCACTTCGAGTGCCAGGCGGAGGCGGAGGGGGTGCCCTGCGGAGGCCTAGTACTCCCCTGGAGCTGGACTCTGCGTGTCACCGGATAGCCTCTCCTTCACGTCACCCTGTCTCGAGTTCTCTCAGAGGCCGGTGGTCGCAGCACACATCCAGTTGCTTTTCATAAAAGGGGCAGGAGTTTGTGTCTCACCCCAGTTGTTTTCTCTTTAGAAGGTGTGATGTTGAGAACAATTTTGTCCTCTTCTTTGAGCATCCACATCTAGCCAGAATACTAGGAAAACTCTGACCGTAACACACCGTTACATGTTTTTTATTTTTTGTATTTTATTGAATAGGATCCCTAGTTTTTTACATTATCCCGGTATTTATTTGAATTCATATGATTATCAATTTTGTTTTTCTGTGTGTTTGTGTGCAGTTTTTTTTTTCCCAGCATATTATGGGGGTACAGATGTTTAGGTTATGTATGTTGCCCCTTGCCTCCCCACTCCCCCCCAAGTCCAAGTTTCAAGTGTGCCCATCCCTTGGATAGTGCGCATTGCACTCTTTGTGTATGCAAATACCCGTCCCCTCCTCCCCGCTCCCCTCTGCCCGACATCCAATAGATGTTATTCTTATATGTACACTTATGTGTCGATCAGTTAATACCAATTTGATGGTGAGTACACGTGGTGCTTGTTTTTCCATTCTTGGGATACTTCACTTAGTAGAATGCGTTCCAACTCTATCCAGGAGTATATACAAGAGGTGCTTTATCACCATTGTTTCTTAAAGCTTTGTGTGCAGTTTTATGCAGCAGTATTTGTTGGTATTAGAGCTTTAGTACCTTTTTCAGGTTTTCTCATATGTAAATGAAGGTCCTTGTCTCCATCTTTAAAATGTAAATGTTGTGAGAATTAAGTGAAATAATGATTAGATAATAGGAGAGTACCTGATAACTATTAATAGTTCCTTTTATTACTCTCTATTTTATTTTGCCCTTGCTTTTTTTTTTTCTTTCCCGCGAGACAGAGTCTTAACTCTGTTGTCCCAGCTAGAGTGCAGTGGCATCATCATAGCTCACAGCAACCTCAAACTCCTGGGCTCAAGTGATCCTCCTGCCTCAGCCTCCCGAGTAGCTGAGACTACAACGTGTGCCACCATGCCCGGCTAATTTTTTCTATTTTTAGTAGAGATGGGGTCTTGCTCTTGCTTAGGCTGATCTCAAACTCTTGAGAGCAGGCAGTCATCTTGCCTTGGCCTCCCAGATGCTGGGATTACAGGCGTGAGCCATCATGCCTGGCTTACTCTTGCTTTTGTTAGATTACAGAAAAACTTGGCTGTTGATTTAAAATTTAGAGGTAATAAAGTTAATCAACTGTGTCAAAAGTTAGGGTGATGTTTACTGTAAGCATTGAATTAGATTAATAGGCTAGCTTAGGAATTTTTCTAACTTTAAAAAAATTGAGGTAGGCCGGGCGCGGTGGCTCATGCCTGTAATCCTAGCACTCTGGGAGGCCGAGGCGGGTGGATCGTTTGAGCTCAGGAATTCGAGACCAGCCTGAGCAAGAGTGAGACCCCCGTCTCTACCAAAAATAGAAAGAAATTAATTGGACAGCTAAAAATATATAGAAAAAATTAGCCGAGCATGGTGGCACATGCCTGTAGTCCCAGCTACTCAGGAGGCTGAGGCAGAAGGATCGCTTGAGCCTAGGAGTTTGAGGTTGCTGTGAGCTAGGCTGATGCCACGGCACTCTAGCCCAGGCAACAGAGTGAGACTGTGTCTCAAAAAAAACAGGTAGAATTTACATATAGTGAAATGCACAGATCTTGCCATGAGTTTGACAAATGTAGCTTGTTACTTACCCTCCTATTGAGATACAGAATATTTCTGTCATCCTAGAAAGCTCCCCTTCCCATTGCTCCCCTGCTTCATGCACCTGACAGTTTTGCATGTTGTAGAAATTTGATAAGTGAAATTATGTGCTGTGTACACTTGGGATTCTTTACCCGGTATAAAATCTGAGTGACTCAGCTGTGCTGTGTCAGACAGTAGGAGTGTGTTTGTTTTTATTGCTGAGCAGTGTTTTACTGTGTGGATATACTATAATATGTTTATCAATTTTCCTGTTTATGAGCACTTGGATTTTATCTACTTTTTGCCATTACAAGTAAAGCTGCTATGAGCATTCTCATAGAAGTCTTTTTTGTGAACACATGTTTGTTTCCATTTCTCTTGGGTAAATGCCTAGGACTAGAATTACTACATCACAGGGGAGTCTGGTGTACATCGAGATTGGAGAACCACACAAGATATTGTCTTGAGATGTGTGATTTTAGTCATTTTTATATGTAGTGAAAGTGCTGGTCATATTTGTTTGCTCTTAAATTTGGATGAGTTTTATACAACTCTTTCTTTTTTAAAATATTGAAATGTTTAATAACACATATGAGATTGTCACATATGTTTTACATTATATAGGAGTTTAATATTACAAATATGACCTCCACTTGGGAGTAGCTCTTATTTATGGGAAAAGGATTAGTTTGCATGAGATCTATAGATGGGTGATTAGCTTCTTTTTTCCCTGGTCTTATATAGGAGCCATCAGGTATTAAATGTATCACTTTCACTTACTTTTTACTTCCCTGTTTTAGTGGTACACTAATAAGTTAACCAAGTGAATAAAAACTATAAGGAGAAAGAAGAGTTAATTTATAGGCATGAAAATAAGCCCTGAATAATCTAGAAGCTTTAAGTCTGCTTTAAAATGCTGTTTTATAAGGTGTTAATGTTAATTAAACTTCATGATTAAGAAAGCCTATTTTATTTTTTATTTTATTTAGCGACAAGGTCACACTCTGTTGTCCAGGCTGGAGTATAGTGGCATGATCATAGCTCACTGTAGCCTCGAACTCCTGTGCTCAAACGATCCTCCTGCCTCAGCCTCCCAAGTAGCTGGGATTACAGGCACACAACACCACACCTGGCTATTTTTATTTTTTAATTTTTTGTAGAGACAGGGTCTCACTGTGTTACCCAGGCTGGTCTTAAACTGCTGGCCTCAAATGGTCCTCCCATCTCAGCCTCTCAAAGTGCTGTGGGATTATAGGCATGAGCCACTGCACCTGACCGGAAAACTCTATTTTAAAATGATGTGTAAACATAAAGTTTGCTCATGTGTCTCTGAATTCAGATAATGGGATTTAATGAACCACAAAATTAATGATGTAGTAATGTAGGTATACTAATAGGAGACATGAAATAATTATGTTTTATTGCTGCAAGATGGTATAATATGTTTTTCCTTTTGCTGGAAGTTATTGATTGCTATATAAGTAGGGTAACCATATAAATTTTTATCTAACAAGGCCCTTTTGAGAATGAAAAGAGGCACTATTAGTAATTAATATTGAGGCAATAGGAGTGAATAGCACTGTACTGGAAAACGTGAACCTTCATATACGTGTGATATAAGGAAAGCCGTTCCTCCCTCCAATGTAAACTTTTTAGCAAAATCTAAATTTAAATGTTTTTTTCCTTCGA
>NW_012153174.1:8119046-8136203 GCF_000956105.1 Propithecus coquereli
AATGTACAGTCAGGAGAAAGTTTTAAAAAAGGACCTTCGTCAAGCTGAAAGCCTAAAGTTTGTCTTATGTTGTTTTTCTTTTATAAATCAGCCTATCCTTAAAAACCTTAAGATGCCTGCCTGGATGTGATGGTAACACTTTTCTTAGGGTTTTATTAATCGTTTCAGCAGTTATATTTTGGTTGAATCCTTTTTGGTGAAAAGATGCCAATTATTTCTCTTTGAATGTTACTTTTCTTTGAAAGTACATTTGGTGAAATTAAAAAGATGAAGGTTTGGGGCGGGTTTCTTTGAGGAACAAATATGTCTGTATCGGAACAGTTATGGCCAAGCATGCTTGTCTCTTCAAAGCAATAAACCAAAATGACATGTTCTGCCTGACCCACATAAGTCAGTTATAGAAATATTAATAGCTAATTTTCCAATGACTGTGGGGTTCATGTTAAGGCTTCGAAGCCCAGGCTTTCTTGGTGCCATGTTGAGAGCACACCCATGCAAAATACATGTTAGGAAGAAAAATAACATTCTCATCATAAAATGAATATCATCCATCTTAGGAAGTAACACATTGCCAATATCCATGACCTCCTGGTGCTCCTTCTCATCCCATCCTGTGTTCCCTCTCCCCACCAGTGTATTTCGTACCGCTGATATAGAACATGTCCATCCTCCTGCCTTCTCTCCCTCCCTTTCCCCCCTGAGTACCTATCTATTTACTATCTATTAAAAAAACCAAGTTTATACTAATACCTCTCCAATTCTATTCTAACATTACAGAGTTTTTTCCAGGATTCTTCCTTTCCATATTTGTAATTCCCTCCTTTAGCATTGAGAAACCTGGCTCCCCTTATCTCCAGTGCATTTACTCATTTGCTCAGTTTCCCCTGCATGCAACCACACTCTGGCAACAGGCCGAGTCCTGGACTCACAGGCAGCCTCCTGCCCCCCAACCTCAGCCTAGATGTAAGTCCAACGCTGGGCCCCAGATGGGCTGGTGCCTCCCTGCTAGGTGCACCAGCTCAAAGCATGACCCTGAGAAGAGAGGAAGGTTGAAAGGTCATTTGAAATCTCAGCCCTGGACCTGCTGCACCACTGCCCACCCCCCTAATTCGCCCCCTCCCCCTTTGCCCTCAGAGCTGGGCCCTGGAAGTCCCTCCACATCATCTGTCAATCTTTGTGATTTGCTGGGAACATTCCATTTTTACATTTAATGTACAGTAATTGCTGATATTTTCAGGTTTAAGTAGCTCATCTTGGTGGTTCTGTTTTCCTACATGTTTCTTATTTCTTGCCTACTTTTGGAATGGCTGCTCTCAACTGTTTTCATTCTGTTTCTTTTCTTTCAGTGGTTATTCTAGAAATTATACATACTTATCTGTTTCTGTGCAAACTCATATTAAAAGGTGTGATGGGAGCAGGATTTTGAAGCGTTTGAATTTATAGAAAGGGTATTGTTTAGGGAATTTCTTTCATGACACAGCATTGCCTTTATAAGGAAGATACTTTGTTAGATTTCACTACTAGACATAGCTGTTCTCAACTGTTTTGTTTTCGTAGTATAACTTCTGTAAATTAAGTAACTAATGGTGGATTCTGCATTGTTGTGGGCGCTAGAAAATTCAGGGTTAAATTTCAGAACCTGCCTCTAACAAGCTTATCTGATCTTATGGGCTTCTGGGCCATTTTTTGACATTTTGCCTCTCTCTACCTCCCTTCTGCCAACCCATATATCATTAAGTCCTGTCAGTTTTATGTTCTAAATGTGACTTGATTCAGGTCTTATTTTTCTATTTGCATTGCCACCAAATACTTGTTGACCATCATCTCGTGGCTGGATTCTTACAGTAACGTCTCTGATTCTATTATTTTTAATCCCTTCCAATCTTTACAGAGCAAAACACAAATTGTGTCATGTCATTTCTGTGCTTTAAAATCCTTTAGTGGTTTCAGCCTCAAGGTACATACTTCTCACCATGGCTCATTGGGAGCTCACCAAGTGCACGCTGGCCTGCATGCTTTCATTTGCCTCAGGACCTTCGTAATTTCTGCTTTTCCTGTGTGGACATCTCCTCCCCAGTCTGCTAATGCCTTATGGGACCTTGACTTCTCAGTGTAAATGTCACTTTCTCAGGAAAGTCTTTTATTTTATTTTTGGAATTTTTTTTTTTTAATTTCAGCATATTATGGGGGTATAGATGTTTAGGTTACGTATGTTGCCCTTGCCCCCCGCCCCGCCAAGTCCGAGCTTCAAGTGTGTCCATCCCCCGGATGGTGTGCATCGCACTCTGTGTATGCATATACCCGTCCCCTCCTCCCCCCACCGCCCGACATCCAATAAATGTTATTCTTATATGTGCACTTATGTGTTGATCAGTTAACACCAATTTGATAGTGAGTACATGTGGTGCTTGTCTTTCCATTCTTGGGATACCTCACTTAGTAGAATGCGTTCCAGCTCTATCCAGGAGAATACAAGAGGTGCTGTATCACCATTGTTTCTTAAAGCTGAATAGTACTCCATGGTATACATATACCGCATTTTATTAATCCACTCATGTATTGATGGACACTTGGGTTGTTTCCACATCTTTGCAATTGTGAATTGTGCTGCTATGAACATTCGAGTGCAGGTGTCTTTTTCATAGAGCGACTTTTGTTCTTTTGGGTAGATGCCCAATAATGGGATTGCTGGATCAAATGGTAGCTCTACTTGTATCTCTTTAAGGTATCTCCATATTGCTTTCCACAGAGTATTTTTGGAATTTTTTTAGAGTCGGGGTCTCGCTCTGTCATCCAGGCTGGAGTGCAGTGGGGTGACCACAGCTCACTGCAGCCTCCAGCTTCCGGGCTCAAACAGTCCTCCCGCTTCAGCCTCCCAGGTAGCTGGCCCTACAGGTCTGCGCCACTGCACCTGGCTTAAAAGGTCTTTATTAATTTTCTGATTTGAATATGTCCCTTCTATTACTGTGTTATAGTCACTCTGTTATTCCTTTGTTGCAGTTACCATAAATATATTATTTTTCTTTTGGGTTTTTTTTTTTTTTGGTGTTGTTAAAAGAAATATTTCTGACATACAGACATTTTAGAGAATGACATAATCAACATTTATGTATCCTCTGCCTAGTTTGTCAAATCTTAGCATTTGTCTTATTTGTAACAGATTTTTTCTTACTAATATAAAGACTACATTCTAAATAGAGGTATTTTGGATCATCAAATATGAAATGTCCAATTTCAAATCAAAAACTGTAGTTTATTATATCTCAAACAAGAAGCAGTACCATAATCAAAGTATGCACCTAAACTGTCAACACGGTTTTGCCATCTTAATGGTAGCTTGCTTATGCCAGCAGTGAAGAAACCTGGAGAGCGAGTGGCAATGAAATCATGAAAAGCGTTTGCCACAGCTTGTTGAAAATTGTTTATTTTTCCTTGGAAGAAGTGGTCCAAAGCCTGGAAGAAGTGGTAGTCAGTTGCTGCGAGGTCTGGTGAATACAGTGGGTGACAGAGAGTTTCCAAGTCCAGCTTCTGTAGTTTGAGCAGCGTTGTTTATGTGACATGTGGTCTTGCAAGAGGATTGGCCTATCTCTGTTGGCCTATCAGCTGCTTAATCACAAGCATCCTCATCATTTTGCCTAATTGGTTGCAGTGGACATCCACTGTAATCGATTGACCAGGTTTCATGAAGCTGTAGTAGATAATACCAGCACTGGACCACCAGACACCATTAGCTTTTTTTGATGAATATGCAGTTTTGGACTGTGTTTCGGCACTTCATCTTGATCCAGCCATTGTGCCAAATGCTTGCGATTGTCAAAAAGAATCCATTTTTCATCACACATAACAATACAGTGTAGAAATGGTTCACCTTTATGTCATGACAGCAAAAAAAGGCAAGCTTCTAGAGAATTTCTCTTCTGACGCTTTTTTACTTCATGCACCACCCGTCTGTCCAGCTTCTTTACCTTGCCATTTGTTTCAAATGGTCCGATATCGTTGGAATAGTAATGTCAAACCTTGCTGCTAACTCACACATAGGTTGAGATGGATCCACTTCCACTACAGCTTGCAGCTCGTCATTATCCACCTTGATCTCAGGTCATCCACGTGGCTCATTTTCAAGATTAAAATCATCAGTACAGAACTTCTCAACCCATCGATGTACCCTGTGTTCATTAGCCACATCCTTCCCAAACACTTTGCTGGTATTTTGAGCTGTCTGCACAGCACTGGTTCCATGACGGAACTCATATTCAAAAATAATAATTTTTGACTTATCCATGGTTTCACAAAAATTGCTCTAAAAGAAATTTGAAAGATAATCACAAGCCAAAACATGTGTTTGAAAGGATGAGGATGTACCTTCACAATTAAAAAAAATGAAATGTCAGAGGTATCAACTATCAAACTTAAGGAAATTGGACATACTTAATAACCTAGTAACTTTGTGTGTTGCTTTCTCCTGTTTCCCTTCTTCTTTCCTCAGAGGTAGCCACCCCATCTTGAATTTGGTGTTTATCATTTTTATGCATGACTGATTGCTGTGCTTTCACTATGCACAAATGTGTGTATACTTTCATATCGTATCACTTTCCTATGTTAAGTATATGTCAGTGATTTTCGAGATCATCCATGTTGATTGATGTAAATTAGATTGCTTGTTTTGTTGTTTAATATTCAGTTCTCCACTTGCTGGGCATTTAGGTTGTTTTCAGTTTTTACTGAAAAGATTGCTGTAGTGAACATTGTTGTACAAGTATTTTTATACCCTAGGGTTGTGCTTCTCAGGTATAGCATGTTTGTTAGTTGGTTTATTTGGTTCTAATCTGTTGTGGATCAGTACTATTGTTAAATATAATAAAAATGAATTACTAGAAAAATGAAGTAAGAAAATTTTCTAAACACTTACTCTCAATGGCTATGTTTATCTTGTCAAAGACCAGTGAAATTCAGTTCATGGCCTAGCACCGTTGCATGGACATACTTTGAGTACCACTACTCCAGGGAGTACACCTAGAAGTGGAATGCCGCAGTGTTGGGCTTGGCTTCAGCTTGGATATTGCCTAGCTGCTCTCTGCAGGATTGTGTCAGTGTCAGCCTTGCCAGCAGTGTATGCGAATGCCCTGTGAATGTACATTCCCACTAACCCTTCACGTATCTGCAATGGGGATTTGGAAATAGAAAAATAAATTCTGATTTCAGTTATTACTGGATTGTAAGTGTATGCATGTAGGACAAATATATTGCACATTTGTTTTTCTCTTGATTGATATCTAAGGATTTGGATTATTACTTTTATAACTACTAAGTACCACAGAATTTCACATTGACCATTGGTGATTATAGCAGGATAGTTTTATATATTTTGAGGCTATTTAAGTACCTGATGAATTACAGTTAGAAGCAGTGATGGTGAGTGTTGCTTTAGTGATTTTGGTTTATGTTTAATTAGTACAGGAATTATTCCTTGTGGGTGCTTAGCACTCCAAACATAAATTAAAGTGCTTTATGCTATGAGTTCTCAAGTCATAGAAGTTGTTGTACATTATAGACTGATAAAATGCAGATTTAGTTTGACATGGTATTTATTTTCCCATGCTCTTTTTTCCCTCCTCTCTCCTCTTCATCTTTTTTTTTTCCCCTCCAGTTTTTTTTGTGCACTCTGTTGGTATTTCATAGGATTTGCAATCACTTATGTTTATTTAACTACCATTTACAGCTGGAAGTGTTTATTTCTGCTTTGGAAATAGCTTGGTATTCTCTCCACTTATTTTATAAACTGTTGTTCAGTTATGGATTCTATTTAAAATAGGCTAAGGAAGGCCGGGCGTGGTGGCTCACGCCTGTAATCCTAGCTCTCTGGGAGGCCCAGGCAGGTGGATCATTTGAGCTCAGGAGTTCGAGACCAGCCTGAGTAAGAGCGAGACCCCGTCTTCTACCAAAAATAGAAAGAAATTAGCTGGACAACTAAAAAAATATATAGAAAAAATTAGCCGGGTGTGGTGGTGCATGCCTGTAGTCCCAGCTACTCGGGAGGCTGAGGCAGAAGGATTGCTTGAGCCCAGGAGTTTGAGGTTGCTGTGGGCTAGGCTGATGCCACGGCACTCTAGCCTGAGCAACAGAGCGAAACTCTGTCTCAAAAAAAAAATAAAATAAAAAATAAAATCGGCTAAGGGGTTTGCTACTCTTTCAAGTTAAAACATTAAGAGGAAGCATTTTAAATACACCTTAACACTATAACATTTTTCTTATTATTTTAGTTACTAAGAGAAGTATCACTCTAAAATTATTTTTCTTTTCTATTTGTAAACAGTTTTATTGTGATATAATTCACATACCATACTGTTCACTCATGTAAAATGTGGAGTTAAATGTTTTTTAGTGTTCACGGCATTGTGGACCTATTACCATGATCCAGTTTTAGAACATTTTTGTCCTTCCCAAAGGAAATCTGTACCCATTAGTTGTTACTTCCCATCCTACCTCCGTTACTCTAAACAACCACTGATCTACTTTCTGTCTTTATATAAAGATTTGCCTCTTCTGGATATTTCATATACATGGAATCATATGTGTTCTTCTGTGACTTACGTTAGCAAGGTTCAGCCATGTGTAGCATGTATTAGTACTTTATTCCTTTCCATTGCTGAATAATATTCTATTTTATAGATGTGTCGCATTTTGTTTATCCATCAGCTAATGGACATTTGTATTTTTTCCACTTCTGACTATCATGAATAATGCTGCTATGAACATTTATTTGTGTACAAATTTTGAATTGGCAAATATTTTTATTTCTTTGGGTACATATCTTCTAGGTGTGGAATTGCTGGGCCATATGGTAACTCTGTGTTTTGTTTTTTGAGAACTGCCTGACTGTTTTCTAAAGAGGATGGAACATCTTATAATTCTCACCAGCAGTGTATGAAGGTTCCAGCCTCCCTATGTCCTTGCTGACAATTTGTTACTGTCTGTTTATTATAGCCATCCTGGCAGGTGTGAAGTGGTATTTCATTGTGGTTTTGATTTGCAGTTCTCAGATGGCTTAATGATTTTGAACACCTTTTTGTGTGCTTATTGGTTATTTCTTTATCTTTGAGAAATATCTATTCAGATTCTTTGCCCACTTTTTAAAAGCAGTTTAAAACAATAAACATTTATTATTTCACAGTTTCTGTGGGTCAGGAATGTGGGTGCAGCTTAGCTGGGTCCTGTGGCTCAGGGTTTCTTATGAGGCTGCAATCAAGTCGTCAGCCTGTGCCAATGGGTGGCTCATGCCTGTAATTCTGGCACTTTGGGAGGCTGAGGTGGGAGGATCACTTGAGGTCAGAAGTTCGAGACCAGCCTAAGCAAGAGCAAAATCTGATATCTACAAACAATAGAAAAATTAGCTGGGCGTGGTGGTATGTGCCTGTAGTCCCAGCTACTTGGGAGGCTGAGGCAAGACGATGGCTTGAGCCGAGGAGTTTGAGGTTCCAGTGAGCTATGATGACACCACTGCATGCTAGCCTGGGTAACAGAGCAAGACCCTGTCTCCAAAAAAAAATGAAAAAAAACCAAAATGTCAGCCTGTGCCGTGGTCTCATCTGAATGCTTGATTAAGGAAGGATCCTATTCCAAGCTCACTCATGTGGTTGTTGGCATGATTCTGGTTTTTGTGGGTTTTTAGACTGAGGGCCTCAGTGTTTCACAGGCTGTTGCCAATAGACCACCCTCAGTTCCTTGCCACATAGACTTCTCCATTAGGGCAGTTCACAGCAAGGCAGCTGACATCCATCTCTGAAGCAAGTAAATGAAAGCAAGAAAGAACAAGATGGAAGCCAGAGTTTTTAAAAATCAGAATATGCCTTAGTCTTAGAAATGATATCCAGGCGGGGTGTGGTGGCTCGCTTCTGTAATCCTCCACTCTGGGAGGCTGAGGTGGAAGGATCGCTTGAGCTTAGGAATTCAAGACCAGCCTGAGCAAGAGTGAGACCTCGTCTCTACTAAAAATAGAAAAATTGACCAAGTGTTGTGGCCCACGCCTGTAGTCCCAGCTGCTTGGGAGGCCGGGGCAAGAGGATCACTTGAGCCCAGGAGTTTGAGGTTGCGGTAAGCTACAGTGATGCCACTGCACTCTAGCCTGGGCCACAGAACAAGACTCTTTCAAAAAAAAGGAAGGAAGGAAGGGAGGGAGGGAAATGACAAACGACATACAGACGTTGTATTCATTAGCAGTAAATCACCACACACACACAAAAATAATAATAATAAATAAGAAGTCAAGGAGCAAACTTCTGGAAGTAGTGGTTAGGTCGATGGCATAGATTTTGTATTCACTGGTGTATACTTAATCTCCAGTTTATCAAATAGTATACATTAATTATGTACAACTTTTGGTATGTAAAAAATCGGTGAAAAAATAAATATTAGAAAGAAACAAGTCATAGATCTAGCCTGTACTCAAGGGCAGGATTACATAGAGCATGTGATCTTAAAAACAGCCTGCCATAATCTGCCTTTGCCCACATTGTAATTTTAATTGGGTTGTTTGGCTTTTTATTACTTGGTTGTAGGAATTCTTTATATACTAGATATAATTATTGGACATGGGATTTTTAAGTATTTTCTCCCATTCTGTTGGTTGTCTTTTCGATGGTATGGTTTGCAGTGCAGAAGATTTTAATTTTGATGTGGTCAATTTATCTATTTTTTTCTACTGTCAGATGTGCTTTGGGTGTCATATCTGAGAAACCATTGTCAAATTCCGACATGACAAAGATTTACTCCTATGTTTTCTTCTAATAGTTTTATAGTTTTGGCTCTTAATTTAGGTCCGTGACCTAGTTTTTGTGAATGGTGTTGAGTTAAGGGTCCAGTTTTTTTTTTTTTTTTTTGGCATGTGGACATCCAATTGTCCCAGCACCATTTGTTGAGAAGACTATTCTTTTCCCATTGATTTGTGTTGGCACCCTTGTCGAAAATCAGTTAACCGTAAATGTGAGGATTTATTTCTGGACTCTCAATTGTATTCTATTGATCTGTATGTCTGTCCTTATGCGAGCACCACCCTTCTTGATTACTGTAGCTTTGCAATAAGCTTTGAAATCAAGAAGAACTTTGTTCTTCTTTTTCATTTTGTTTTGGCTATTCTGGGTTTCTTGCATTCCCATACGAATGCAAGGATCGGCCTGTTCTTTTACACACACACACACACACACACACACACACACACACACACAGGTAGTTTGAAAATTTGATAGGGATCGTATGCATCTGTGGCTCAATTTGAGGAATATTGTCATCTTAACAATAGTAAGTCTTCTGATTGATGTTGTATTTATTTAAGTCTTTAATTTCTGTCCAGAATATTTTACAGTTTTCAGTGCACAAGTTTTACATTTCTTTTGTTAAATTTATACATATGAATTTTATTTTTTTGGTTTTATTGTAAATGGCATGCATTATTTTCTTAATTTTTATTTTCAGATTGTTCATTGCAAGTGTAAAGAATTACAACTGGTTTTTTAATATGGATCCTGTGTCCTGCAGCCTTGCTGAACCTCTTTATTAGCTCTATAGTGCATTCCTTAGAATTGTCTATATATAATAAGATCATGCCATCTGCAAATAGAGATAGTTTTACTTCTTTCCAATTTGGGTGGCTTTTATTTCATTTTCTTGCCTTATTGTCCTGGCTCGAACCTCCAGTACAATGTTGAGTAGAAGTAATGAGAATGGACATCCTTGTCTCTGATCTTAGTAGGAGAGCATTCTGTTTTTTGCCATTAGGTATGATGTTAGCTGTGCGTTTTTTGTAGACCTCTTTATTAGGTCGAGGTAGTTCCCTTCTATTTCTAGTTTGTTGAGTTTTATATCATGAAACGTTCTTGGATTTTTGTTAAAATTTTTACATCTGTTGAGATGATTGTGGTTTTTGTTGTCTAATAGGATGTATTACATTGATTTTTTTTATATTGAACCCATCTTGCATTTCTAGAACAAATCCTAATTGGTATATAATCTTATACGTTGTGTGAGGTGAGTCATGGGTGAGAGCTTATTCTCAGGACTTTCATGAGCCTGTGTGCAGCCCCACACCTGCGATCTAGATTCCCAGGCCTATGATGGAACTTTTCAGAGCCTCTGTGGACATCTCATTTCCCAGTTTGTCTGCTTAAGTATTTTGGTCACCTGCCTGTTTGCCCCGACTGTTACTGACAAACACCCAGGGTGGGAGGTCGGGGAAGATAGACATTTCCCAGTGGGTGAGCTCTGAGGTCAGACCGAGGAAAGCTCTGTGATTAAAGGTTAAGTGCTAACAGTTACCTGGGAATGGGCTTTGACGGAGGTCCAACCCCTTTCTGTCAATCTCGTACAGTAGCAGATGAATTCAGAATAGTGCACAGAATACACTGGAAAGAAAAATCCGAAAGCAGAGATTAATTTAGCAGCACTTACCTAGATCTCCATGTGAGATAATTGCCCAGATTTTGGGTAGTGGCACTGGAAACAGAGAAGAAATTTTTGGCCTTTTCTTGTCAAGAAGAAATTGGTAAATATGTTTACAAAGTAGTTATTTAATATAACATTTATTTATTTTTGATGACCAAAGTTTACTGCACGTTTATTATAAAATACAGAAAAGCAGCTGAGCATGGTGGCATGTATCTGTAGTCCCAGCTGCTTGGGAGGCTGAGGCAGGAGGTTCACTTGAGCCAGGAGTTTGCATCTAGCCTGGGCAACACAGAGAGACCTGTCTCTTTAAACAAACAAACAAAATATATAAGCACACACACAAACAGATCTAGATTTTTAGGATCTACCTGTTAGAGAAGGAATATTTTCCCTAAATACTATACTAATTATGAACCTGTAATTTCATATTGTACTTTTTGTGAAAATAGAGCCAAGCCATGAATTTTTAAAAGCACTCTTGTTAAAATATGTTTAAAAAATTGGTGCCATAGTAATTTAAACTTTGTAGTTAATTGTACTCTTTTCCTTCCCTTTCAGGTGGATGCACGGAGCATACCAGTGTTAGCAAAATGGCAAAATTCATATAGCATTAAAGTTGTACTTCAAGAGCTAAGACGTCTAATGATGTCCAAAGAAAATATGAAGCTTCCACAGCCACCAGAAGGACAAACATACAACAATTAATTTTAGTGGATCTCAAACTTGTCTTAAATCAACAACCTTCTACTCATGTTAATGTCTTGATTAAATATCACAATGCAAAATACCCACACATTAAGTAAAAGAACTCCACCTGGTAGACATGACCTGGACGTTTGTATTAAATAAGAATGTATTTAATATATGTACACCCATTATGTTTTCAGGTAACAGGAGGAAAAATGCACAATTTTTTTTCTCTTGTTAAGGCACTGTCATTTAAACATAAACCTGGAATACTCGAGATAGAATTCAGGTTTACAAGATGAAAGCGTGAAGAGAGGTGTCAGATGGCAGTGGAAGCATGTGTGTTTCTGAAAAGTAAAAACCTCAAGAAGGAAAAACAGAAATGGCAGGCATTATCCATCTTGCTTAGCGAAAGGCTGCAGTTGAAATTGTTTAAAGTAGCAGGTACAATGAATATTGTCACAAATTGTGTTAAGTTTTGAAGCGGTGTGGGTGCTGACTACTAGTAGTATCAAAAATATGTTCAGGATTGTTTTGATACCTGTATTTATAATAAAAAATGTTGGGGGGGTTGACGAGTTTCTGTTAAAAGCTGTTCCTGTGTGTTACATGTAACAGACATGGTAAATATTTGTTTACAGTCTTTGTTTAACAAACCATGCATTTAGGTTTAAGTGAAGTCAACAAAAAGGAAATAGGTGTATGGATATGTGATTTTGAGATTAAAGTTAGTCTTAAAATGTAAATAAAATGTGGAACGTGTGTCCTCGGACTGTGCCATCTCTATTATATTGACTCTATATGTACAGTGCCTTGCTAAGGCAGCAAAAATTGGATTTATTGTAGCTTTTCATCTGTCACATCCTTTATTGTTTACCCTGTTTTGTATACTTCTTGTGGATTGGGACTTGCGGAGTATTTCAGAGAACCAATTACCTAATTAATTTAATTTCTTTGGACGAGGAGGAATTCCAGGTATTATATTTTGAATTTGATTTCACCAGAAATATTATTATTAAGAAGATCTTTGAATTCTAGCACTAGATTCTTAGAGAATTGTAGATTGCAAATTATTCAAATATATATTCCATTTTTTCTTCATAACATCTTTTTTCTTTATTTTTCTGTGAAGCTTTTGGTTAATAGATTGAACTAATGGAGACATTTCCTTCTCCAATTAATGCTTTTCATACTAATGAAGATTAATTTCATTTAGTCCATGTATCCTCCACTCTAACAAGTAAGTAACTATGAAGTTGAAAATTCATTTATGTTCTGTTTTTACCAAAGGGACATGAGGCTTTGGGTCGCTGGTTTTCACTACAAAGCACTGGGTATATTGCTTTGTTGGAAATGCCATTTTGTTAGAAATTCATTGAAGAATATAGAGAGGTGGTTAGGTAAATTCTCCTTTTATTTTGACAAGCTTAATACTTTGTCCATAGTTCACCCCAGCAAATCAAAGCCATGATTGTCAAAATATCAAATTAGATGTTCAAACTTTGCTTATAAAGAAAAAATAATCAACCTTGGACATACATGAAAATATTTAGTTACTTTTGTAGTGTAACAGTGAATTTCTTAAACATACCCTGATGTTTTCATCAAGCTCATTCAAAGGCAGAGTTTTGAGCTACCTTTTCTTGGTCAAAAGTACTTTAAAGTCAGTGACAGTTTATCTAAATGTATTAATTTCAGCATGATTACTCAGTTATCACAGATGTTTAAAATGCTTTAAAATGACACATAGAGAACATACACATACAAATTAATGCATGTGTAATTTATTAAAATACATTTGAAATGAGCTATTACCTGGAAATATAGTCTTAAAATTTTTAAATAGTTAAAGGAGATTAAGTTGAATTATACTGACACTATATAAAGAAAGAGTCTGATGGTAACTGATGTCTGAATCAATCTCTCTAATAACTTGTTTTCTGCTTTGAAAACTTTGTGTCTTGTCGTACATGGAAGCTAGTGTGAAGCTATTCGAATGCTGTTCACAGGCTGAACATCTGGGTACCTTGATCTCTTGTCCTCTTTCCCCATGTCCACCACTGAGAAAGGATCCCCTCTCCCCCAGTACATGTTGTCAGAATCAGCCCTATAATGCTTATTTCTCTTTTGTTTTTGGGATTATGGATCTCTGCAGAAATCTGCATGCCAATTAACCAATTTCCAAAGCAGAATCCATTTTGCATGTCACAATCAAAATGTGCAAGGCAATCTAAGAGATGCTGGGTGATTATAAGAGGAGTTAATATAGAGCCACTCTTAATTATCGTAACATTTCTAAGACAGCAGTTTTGAAGCAATTTTTCCTTTGTTTTGTAAAGTGGCTAAGGTTGTAGAAGTGTGTGGTATTACTTTTTAAATGACCTGTAAAATTGCCTTAGAAATTTGTTTAAAAGGCTAGCAAGTAAGAGACCCTTGAGGATGATCATATATTAATAAAGATTATGAAAACAAAATTCTTGTCCTATTAGGTCAGTGTTATGCTTTAATAGTTTTAACTACGTAATAACTAATTTTCAGAATTGATAATTTAAAAAATGTTTTTTGTGGCATTTTAAAGGAATGGCATTTGTTACGGGTTTATGTGTAACTTTACGGGATTTCAGACATTTGGAAGGATAGTCAATGGTATTTAAGTCTTTTGAATATAAAAATAGAGAAAATTTATGATTTTTATTATCCTTTTAAAAGACTTGTTCCCATTTAAAATTTGAGTAACTGCACAGTGAATTAGTTGGACTCATGGTTTTAGTCTGGATTACTTAATACCAATACATTGATTTTAGTGTTAATTCCCATTAAATATATATATAATTGGTAAATACATATGAAATATTGTTTTGAAAATTTAGAGGAGTTAGCTGGACAATATTAATGTGTTTTCCTTAAGAGGTTTGGTATGTATGGCTTTGCATGGCTCTGGTAGGTGCATCGTGGGAAGACAGCATTTAACTCTAGTCAGGACCATATCAGTTTTTTTAATGAGCACATGACTGTGTTCTAATGTATGTTTTAAAGAATATAAGTACTACTAATAAAGTCTAGTATCATGCATAATAGGATTGCAGGAGGTACTTAAAGAATTTTTTTTCCAGGTTTTCCTTTTATAAGTATACTTTCAGGCATATATATGAATAGAGTCATGGTATCATTTATTGCTGGGAAGAACCTAAAAGGCACTGATTTTAATTTTTGGATAAGTATCAGTGTAATTTTCCAGTACCAGCTTGATTGGCTTTTGATTATTTTCACAAAAAATTCTAACTCCTCGAGGATTTCAATAGGTGTATATATTTTGTATATAAGATAGAAACATCGTAAAAGGAATGGATGCAGTATATTATAAGATTGATAGGACCATTAGCAGTTCCCACCCAATAACTAAGTTTACTAAAAAATAAGAAATCCATGGGAATAGAATATCTTTTATGCTAAAATCAATATGCCTTATAGAAGTTGCTAAATAGTACATGGAAATCCTACCATAGTTCATACTGAAAATGTTTAAGAAGTATTGTGGAGTGTTGAAAATAACGATACACGATAAGTATTTTCTGAAGAGAAAATTAATGGAGGTATTTGGTGATAAAATACAGAAAATAAGTGATAAGTCAAAACCACCATTTTGTGAAACAAAGGAGTTTTGCAAACTCATAGAGGGAGTTACATGATTTAAAACAATCATTGGATATGAAGAGGTTGCCATGGTATTTATATCCTTAGAAGGATGTTCTCATTTTAAAAAATTCTTACGGGTCTGTCTGCTCCATCCGATTTTTACATGTAGTCTATAAGACCAACTCAAGGTTTTTTGTGCAAGTTTATTTATGAAGTCAATGATAAAATCCAGATCTCATTTTCTTAACTTGGAAAGATTCTAGGAATCATCCTTTCTCGGGTGAGTAAGTGACCAAATACCATTTAAGGGTTATGCAGTGATCCGTTTGCTGTCAAGTGTAGACTTACTATATGAATTCTTTTATCTTGTCCTTGCTCAGTAGTGAGTAGCTACTTCATCTAGAAATTTTGGCAGCCAAAAGATTATACAAAAGCAAAGTTAACCTTCTGCCTCCGAAGGAGGACTAGTAGTTGGCACTAAGAAACCAGTATTAATAAGAAACCTGTGAGCAGTAAAACAAACCATTGACTTATTGGTAGTAAAAACTTTCAGTTGCTTGTTCAACACAGTATTTGAGTAATTAAAAACAACTCAGATTACCAGGAAGCACTCTTAACAATTGAGTCCATATTCTTCCTCTCAATAGTTTTTTTTTAAAAACAGGCCTTTAACAATAGATTACAAAGTAATCTTGAAAATTCACATTATAATGTGAAATGAGATTTTTAAAAGGACTTCCTCATTAAAATGTAGTAAAATTAGTTATAATACTGAATGTCCTTTTTTTTGGTTTAAGGACTTTCATCCATTTTTAAGTAACAAACGGTACTTGTAAATGCTTTATTACACAGGGATGGGATTTTATAGCCCTTGAAGTTTAGTGGCTTTTAATTTGAAGAAAAAAGATGTTCTTCACAGTTGATAATTGAGAAAGAGAAATGTATTGTTTGATTTCTTCTCAAGCCACTCTGGCCAAATAAACAATGACAGTCAAATAGATTACAGCCATTAACATAAATTATCTTTCTATTATAATTTTTAAAATCTAGGTAATTGAAATGATTAAAGTGGGTGATAAACTTTTCTTCAATTATCCTGACACTCAAGTGAAGATAATTGGGTTCACAAGAAAAGTAAAGTATCTAATTGCCTGGGTTTCTTAATCTTGAGTAATGAATGGACCCCTATGAGAAGATAATTCTTGTGGACTAATACTGCCTTGAATTATTTTTGTTAAATTATTGTTTAATGTATGCATTGTGTAAACTTAGGCTCTTAGCTCTTTTAAAATTATAAAGTAAATTACACTCAACTACACAGTGCTTACAATTCAAAATAATATTGAGAATGTTTCGTTGAATCAATTTCTGCCTGAAATGTCAATATTGGTGCCATCTGTTGTTTTTTTCCTTTGTTTTTGTAATTTGCCACGTCTGTAGTACCATGTGCTACTGGACCTCTCAAATTTTCTTACCTTTTTTCTTACCAAACTATTAAAACATCCTTGTTAGGTTATTTGACCTTCACTTGGTATAAATACAATTGTGTATTAAGCCCACCTCTTTTCAAGTCAGAGACAGTTCTTTCAGAGAACTAAAACTCCCGAGACTTTTTGTTCTCCTTGGAGACTGCAGTTGATTGTGAAGAGTTACAGTAAGACTTTGTTGTGGCTGTGGTCCTCTAGAGGAGTAAAAATTACCTATCATGGTGATGGTGCCATGTTAATAACATTTTAAATTAGGTCGACACAGTTTAATCAATGATATCTTAAAGCTAAGTGGTGCGATTTCCCCACACGCGATGGTGAGGGTGCTGATGGCATTTGTTGGTCTAAAAGATAAACTGCAGTTAAAAGTGCCCCTCCCCATGCCTGTGACTCCCACGCCATTGTTCCTTCGAGAACTCCCCTTACCTGTCCTCTCTTTGCCCCTCCCCTGCCCCTCCCTTTCTACCAGAATGGTCACCTCTCTCTCCTTGTGACCAATTCTGTTCCTATTTAGTTAGTTCTTCCTTTAAACTTAGCGCTTTCACTCTTTCCCTATCATCCTCTTCCTTTGACATGGAAGGCTGCTCTTGAAAGATTATCTCCCCAAGTGAGCCCTTTCTATGCAAAGTCTAACTCTAGTCCTGTTACTCTGACTCCTTATCCCTGGCCCTTTGTTTACCACCTCTGCTAGTGTTTATTCCTGTTCCCTCCTTCAGCTTGGGTCCTCTTCTAACCTCTTCACCCCTCTGCAGATCTTTTTCTCAGTGTGTCACTGTTGTCCTCGGTTTACATGTGTTGAAGTTTCTGGCTTTATTTGCATCTGGGAGTTGATGTCCAAGCAGCTAACTATGGTGGTAGTGGCCATCGCAATAATAAAGTTGTAAAATTATTTATAAATGTATTTTGAAAA
>NW_012153174.1:8136578-8144974 GCF_000956105.1 Propithecus coquereli
CCTCGGCCTCCCAGAGTACTAGGATTACAAGCATGAGCCACCGCGCCCGGCCCCCAAAGTATATTTTTTGAAACGAAAAATGAGCCAGTATTAGATATTCTCATTTGAGATCTTTTTCTTGAGTTCTTTTTTTTTATTACTGTAGTAAAATACCTATATAAAATTTTAACTTTTAAGATTTACTTCTATGTTTTCTTCTAATAGCTTTAATTTTACCTCTCATTTTAAAGTATTTGATCTATTTTAAAATAATTATTTTATGTGGTGTGATGTAGGGGCCAACTTTCTTTTGCATATGGATATCCACTTCTCCCAGAGAACCATTTGTCAAAAAGACTATTCTGTACTTATTGAATGGTCTTGACATCTTTGTCAAAGATCTTGTATGTATGGGATTGTTTCTGAAATCAGTGTCTATCCTTATGGCAGTACCACTGTTTTGATTACCTTTTAGTAGGTTTTGAAATTTTTTCTGTTTTGTCATATTCCATGTGATTTTTAGAATCAGCTTTCCCACTTAAAAAAAAAAAAACAGAACAGGTGGTGGGATTTTGATGGGGACTGCGTTGAATCTGTGGATCACTTTAGGGAGTATTGCCATCTTAATATTAGTCTTCCAATCCAGGGATATGTGGTGATGCTCCATTTATTTACATCTTTATAATAATTTTCAGCAAAGTTTTGTAGATTGCAAGCCTTTTCACCTCCTTAATTATTTCTAAGTATTCTTTTTGATGCTACCATTTGAGATTTTTAAAGATTGTTATAAATACCACTTTTTGAAGACCATGTATTTGGCAGCAAAGAAATGTTATAATCATTTATTTAGATTAAAGATATTGAAATCTTTATTGCCAAAAAAGAGGTAATTTTTAATGAAACACGCTTTATTGAGTTCTCTTTAGCAAACATGTTGGTGTGCGTGTTGTCAGAACTTCCCCATGTTGTCTTCCTCTGGCAGTCGGTCCAGTCTACCTGCCCGTTAGCAATCATGTTCTAAGCTGACCCGCCTAGTAACACTGACACACGAGGGGCAGTCAAGAGGAATCTTTGGCAGATCCTGTGCCCTGTGACTTCGGGCAGTTAGTCCCTGTTACCTTCGATTTCTTCTGTAAAGGCTGTGTTTACCTCGGAGTTGTACTTCAATGAGAGCATGAATGGGTTTAATCACGGAGTGTGATGCAGAGTGATTCATCAATACATGGTAACATTTCTCAATGATATTAATCTAAGAACGTTTAACCTATGTTAAAATACGCATTTGCATCAAGCCTGTACTTCTGTGTAAAGGGTGGGTTGATTTTTTTAAGAGGTTATATGGGACTTCATTAAGCCTCTTGTGTGTTCTGAAGTTAATTTTTGCTCAGGGTTGAAGGTGAACAGATCGGCTTAGGACTTTCACGAGTCCTGATAACTCCCTGACCACAGGGTGCCTCCCATAGCACACCTCCGCGCAGTGGGCCTAGTGGGTCCCTTTCTGGATGAGCACAGTTGGCTTTGGGACCAGCAGCAGGTCTTCATGATGAAGTCAGTTGGAAAGAGGTAACTGGTGATGAGAAACAAAGTTTGCAAAGCTTGGGTTGAAAAGCCTGTGGTATTTTAACCACATTCTAATTGAAAACTTGATTTTCCCACTTCATATATGCAACCTATGTAAACACATGTGCTAAGACATATGAAAGGAAATAGGAAAGGGAGGTTATATTTTAAGCTTGCCGTTTCCACTAGTCACTTTCGAATATGATCACAGCGAGGTCTTAGTTGTGGAACCAAAAAAAAAAAAAATAGTACCTACTTTTAATAAGTGTCAATGAGTTGTGCTTCTAGGGAAATCTCAAAAGTGCTTTTTATAATTCATTCTTGCCTTCTGGGAGTTGTGAGTACCCTAATTCTTGAACAGGTTAGGTCTTCAGTAAATATTTATTCCATTGGTCTTTAGTCAAAATTAAAATGTGGATTAAGTTAATAAAATTTGCTAATAATTCTGCCAGGTGTTAAAAGACTGGCTTTAATGTTGGCTTCACTGTAGTTGTGTGATTGCTCAATTGATTACATTTGTTCAATTACATTCATTCATTCATTCAACAAACATGCATTGCGTTCCTGCAATCCACCAGGCACTGGAGGTGCTGAAGATAGAGCGGTGAGGGCCGGGCCCAGTGGCTCATGCCTGTAATCCTAGCACTCTGGGAGACTGAGGTGGGAGGATTGCTTGAGGTCAGGAGTTGGAGACCAGCCTGAGGAAGAGTAAGACTCCGTCTCTACTAAAAATAGAAAAAATTAGCCGGGCATGGTGGCGCATGCCTGTAGTCCCAGCTACTCAGGAGGCTGAGGCAGCAGGATTGCTTGAGCCCAGGAGTTTGAGGTTGCTGTGAGCTAGGCTGACGCCACAGCACTCTAGCCCGGACAACAGAGTGAGACTCTGTCTCAAAAGAAAAAAAAAGATACAGTGGTGAGTACCGCACAGGCTCTTTTCTCCTGGTGCACAGCCTAGTGGAATTTAGAGATGGGCAAATAGGCAATTTAAATAGTGACAAATGGCAGGAGAAGTAAGGGATTGAAGAATTAAGTATAGAGAGCATTCAGAAGGGGCACTACCCTCTTGGGACTAAATTTACACCCAGGGTTATGATTGATAGCATTTCTTTAAAAGAGAATTTAAACTATACCTAAATCTTGGCTTGTTCCTCATCCTGGTGTTTGGTCACCTGTAATTATTTATTAAAGAATTACATCATCATTTTAAAAACAGCCACTTGTTCTCTGGAATAGATTCATCTCGACAAAACAAATTGGAGTAGACAATTTCTGAGACCCTTTCAGTGCCAAGTTCTTTAATTTCTCAGTCTTCACAGTGTGTGTTCGAAGCAGCATAATGCTTACTTGCTTTATTGTATACTGGACATTGCCGGTCCTGTGGGAGGCACACAGAATGGTAGTTTTATTCGCGAGTAGCGTAGGCTGTCATTTGGAAAGACTTGATTTGATGGTATAGACCAGTGCTTCTCAGGTGTTAATGGCATTCCCGGGGCGTTGTTAAAATGCAGGTTTTAATTCACTAGGTCTGGGATGGGACCAGAGGTTCTCTGTTTCTGACAGGCTCCCAGTGGTGCCCGCCGTTCGTGGAGCACAATTTCAGCATTACGGGGTCTAGCAGGCAGTGCTTGGGGGAAGGCTCGAAGGAGGTGTCTCTAAGCGGGTAGCAGGCGCTGAGTGGGACATGCCGACCATGTTTGGGTGTATAAACTTCATTCTCTTTCCCTGTACAGAGGAACGAGTGTGGTCTCATTGCAGTGCCTCCGGTGACCTGGTTCTGCCTCTCCAAACTCTTCTCACTTACTTTTCATGGCACTCTGCTGTAAATTCCTCTGGTGTTCGCCAGCCTGAGACTTGTGACTTGATCTGCTCACTCTCAAAGTGTGTGTTTGTGTGTGTGGAGCGGGTGGAGGGTGACTCCACCCCAAGTATCTAAATTTTAACATTGCCACATCCCGAAGGTTAATTCCGTTTTAAATGTCCCCATCCGTGCCATGCATGCAATGTCTTCACTGCAGCTGCTGCCCCTGGCTCCGGGGTGGGCGCCGGGCCTGTGCAGACTGCGGGAGTGCCTCCAGCAGGCGCCCGCTGTGCTCACGCGCTCTGCAGACCACCTGCCGGTGCACGCCCACCGTGCTCGGAGCGATTTGGATAGATTTGCGGAGCTACTTTACCTGGTTGAACAGGCATTTCCAAATACTACCTTGCAGATTCCAAACCTTCATCTTCTGTGCATATGTGTTCTTTTTCAACGCCTGGGAAGCTCTTCCTCCTCGTGCCTGTTTCAGGCACGTGGGCATTTCCTTTTGCAGAACAGGTGAAATTTCTTTCAGGGAAAAACATAGGTCTTATAGCTAAAAAAGTATCCTTCTATCTGTTAAGGACAAGTTTAAATCTTACTTTTTCAACTAAAAATTGTAGCCTACATTCATTTCTCCCTCCCTCAGACTGTACTGATAAAGGGAAATGTTGCAGGTAGAGGCATTATTTTCCTGGAGGGGCCACAAAGTGGCTTGCTGTGGTGCATGTGCAGCCCTCCTAGCGGCAGCGGCACCTGCTGGGTGTGGGAATGGCCTCCGAGTGAAAGGGTCAGGGTGGGAAGAAGGGAGACAGGACAAGGTCACAGAAAGGCCGCTTGCAGTGACAGAGGGAAAGAAGTGAGGAGTGGGGCCTCCTGCTCGGTTCTCACTGCGGCTAGAACTGCTGAGGTTTAAAAACAACAACAACAAGAATTTATATTTCTCAAATATTTTTAAATGACCAGAGCAAATAGATATGTAATAGACAGACACATAACAAGTGTTTGTCAGTTTAATAATTTACTATCTAGTTAAGTGTGATGTTAAGGTTATCTGAAATGCTGACTATTCAAAAACCTTCATTTTAACTCCTTTTTCTCTAGGTTTGAACTTCAGCACATACGTTGTGAGATTAGGTAGAAGGAAGGCCTCTTAATGCATTTCAAGCACTATAAACATTTCTCTTCCTGAGGTTATGTTGTTATTTTTCTAAGGCCTCTCTGTTAGCACTTTTGGTTGAATAGGACTGTTCTCTCATTTTGAGGTCATTTCTTCCAAGAAAATTTCTCATCTAATGACGGCTCTAAATATCTGATTACCACTGGCTTTCAAAATGTGTTTCCTGGGCAAGGGAGAAGTGAGGGTCAAGGGTCTGCTGTGTCAAAGGTGAATCCTGCTGGAATTAGAGGTGGAAACAGTGACATCATGGACCACCTTTGTTTTGAAAATATTTTCATCTCTGAAAAATATTGCCTGTGGTCATCAGACGTCCTTGTTTTTGGAATTGTTGTCTTTAAGCAAAGAGTAAAGGTACAAATAAAACTCCCATGATGACTTTCAGAAATTTGTCATCAGCTCAGGTTCTAAATATCTATGTTGTAGCCTGGATTGAAATTTTAACAAGTTATGTATAATTTGAAACAAATTTAGAAAAGCAGTGTGGTGGCACATACCCATCGTCTGCCTCTTTCCTTTTGTCCGAGAAGTGGGGCTGTGGCAGCCCCGTCTCCCCTCCCCTAGATGAAGAAGGGTCACACTGTCAGCCAGGAATATGTAACAGAGGAAATGGCCTGAAAAAAATGGTAAAAATATATTCTGTCTCTTTAAAACATCCCCCACTCCTCTTTAAGAATTAAAACCCACACCCCTGCCTCAGGCCACCGGTTGGGAGGGGCAGAGGAATGTCCTTTATTTTTTGTGCTACAGGAGAGGGCTCAGCTGGAACTCTCCAGGAGGAGGCCTGGGTGGAGGTCAGGAGATTGTCTTCCTGGGAGATGGGACAGATCAGAATCATCAAATGTAGCTGAACAGCAATTGCCTGAAACTGAATGGCCTCCCTTTAAAAACTGTATTTCTGCTTATGTACGGGAATTTGGAATTTTGAGACGAAAAGTTCTACCATTTTTTCTCCTTTTCTGGCAAAGTAATAAACTTCTCTTTCCTTCTGCTCAAACCACTTGTTCTCATTCTTCTGATGCGGCCTCGAGGACAAGTGCCCAGCTGATGTGTGTGACATGGGAAGAGGAGATCCTGCTGGCCGTGATCTCACTGCAGGGTGACACCAGTCTGAGAGGACAAGCTGGCCCATGGAGACAGGCCTGGAGATGGACAGAGGGGGTGGTCTGGCTCCTGTTGTCTGTGATGCCCAGCTCCACTCCTGCCCTGCTTGCGGTCATGTGAGCTACTGATGTTTGATTGTTCGCATTCCTTTTCTGTCCTGACCAGTACAAGTTACAGGTGGAAACTGGATGTGTGGTCGATGGCGTAATCTACTCATGCATTCATTCCGTGTGGATCAAGTGACCAGGCACAGGGACTGGCACATGCCGCACTGGCTGGTAGGCACAACCCACCAGGAATATAGACCTTTGAATCTTGAAGGTAACCAGTAGAGGCTAGACAGTCCCCCTTTGGACATGTTGGACAAACACTGGAAGTACAGAAATTGGACATGGGGGGAAAGCCAATCCACCTTTGAGCTAACTTGCTATGCAACACTGCCCAAGAGCTCTTTATTAGAGAATGGTGACCAACAACCTGATCAGACCTTCTCTCCTAAGCGGCCATCCCTGGAGCTGAAGCCATGTTGGGTGGAGCTGGAATGTTGCCCTGCTGCCCCAGGAGGCCTGCTCCATTCCAGCCTCGGGGAGCCAGGGAGGCCAGCAGGGCTGGGGGATGGGGTTCAGTCGTGCCTGTATTCCCATGGGCTTTTCACTTCTCTTTATTTCTTAAATTGAGATATAAATCACATACCATAAAATTTACCATTTTAAAGTGTACATTTCAGTGGTTTTTAGAATATCCACAACATTGTGTAACCATCACCACTATCTAATTTCAGAACATTCCAGAATGATGGACATTTGCGCTGTTTGCACCTTTTGGCAATTATAAATAATACTGCTGTGAACATTTGTGTATAAATTTTTTGTATGGATGTATGTTTTCATTTCTCTTGGGTAGGAGTGGAGTTGCTGGTTCCTATGAAAACTCTATGTTTAACCATTTGAGGAACTGCCAGACTTTTCTAAAGTGGCTGTATCATTTTTCCTCCCCACCAGCAGTGTGTGAGGCTTCCAATTTCTCCATATCCTTGTCAACACTTGTTATTGTTCATCTTTTTAATTCTAGCCATCCTGGTGGGTGTGACGTGGTATTCATTGTGGTTTTTCTTAATTTTTGACATTGAGCATCTTTTCCTGTGCTCACTGCCTATTTGTATTAATATATCTTCTTTGGAGGAATGTCTATCCAAGTCCTTTGCCCATTTTTAAAATTAGGTTGTTTTTCATTTTTTATTGAGTTCTAAGAGTTTTTACATACATATCCTGGAAACTAGACCTTATCAAAATATATGGTTCACAAATATTTTCTCTTTATATGGATTGTCTCTCCTTGATAGTATCCTTTGATGCAAAAAAGTTTTTAATTTTGGTACAGTCCAGTTTTTCTACTTTTTCTTTGGTTTCTTGTTCTTTTTGTATTTTATCTAAGGAATTGTTGCCTAGTCTAAGGTCACTATGTTAGTCAGGGTTCTCTAGACAAACAGAACCAATATGAGATTATAGACAGAGTTTACTGTAAGGTACTGGCTCACAGGATTATGGAGACGGAGGAGTCCCACAGGCTGCCATCTGTGGGCTGGAGACCCTTATTTATGTCTTCTGTTTTAGTTTATCCCTACATACTTTATTCTTTTTGATGCTATTGCATATGGAACACCTTTCTTAATTTTATTTTTGAATTATTGCTGCAAATGTTTTTTTAAAAAATATTGGTCTTATATCCTGCAATCTTGTTGAACTTGTTTGTTTGACCTAATAGTTTTTCTGTGCAAATTCTTTAGATTTTTCTATATACAAGGTCATGTCATCTGCAAATAGAGTTAATTTTTCTCCTTTTCCAATCTGGGTACCTTTCTTTTTCTTGCCTAATTGCTCTTCGTTATCTTTTGCAGTTGCAATTTCTACCTGGTCCAAGTTTCCTGGATTATTTGTCCTCTGTAAAAAAATTTTTTGAAGATCTAAATTCTACCATGAGAAGTTTATAGCTATGATCTGATTTTTGTGTCAATTATTTCTAGCAATAATGTTCATTATAAATTGGATAAAAGACTGACAGTTTGTATTATGTCTTAGCTGTTCCAAGGGGGTATATTCTTGAATTGCTCTATTATCCAGCATTTGTTGATGGAATTGTTCCTTCAATTCCTCATTACACTTCTGAGCAATGTATTCTAACCCTCCGTGTAATCAATGGAGCAGACAACAAGCTCTGGGGACCAGATTGTCCTAGGAGTCCAAATAGCGGGGTCAGCTGGCTCTTCCTGGGTGTAGCTGGTCTGAGGCCAGACTGTGTTTCATAACTGCACTTGTCTGGCCCTTACACATTCTATCCCTTTCCACACAGTCCCACTCCTCAGGATCTCAAATCTACTAGAAAATCAGGTCACTTAAAAATCAACTTAAATATTCCAAGAATAATGGAGAGAGGGAGTAGTCGTCGCTGGATATAAAATTCCCCTGCTTTTATACTGGTCCCTATTAAATACACATTAATATCATAATACGGAACTTAAACATTAAGAAACCTTTAGTGATCTGGCCTAGTGTCGTTTTCTGTTTTCTAAGTAGAGCTATTCCAACCCCATGATAAATTTATATATTAAGATCAGAGAAGGAGGCCGGGCACGGTGGCTCACGCTTGTAATCCTAGCAATCTGGGAGGCCGAGCCGGGAGGATCGCTCGAGGTCAGGAGTTCGAGAACAGTCTGAGCAAGAGCGAGACCCTGTCTCTACTAAAAATAGAAAGAAATTAGCTGGACAACTAAAAATATATAGA
>NW_012153174.1:8145239-8158136 GCF_000956105.1 Propithecus coquereli
TGTGTGTGTGTGTGTGTGTGTGTGTGTGTGTGTTTTAGTTTTTATATAAATGGAGTGAAGTTTTAAAATCACAGCCTGGTGCAGATCTACATTTTTGGCTACCCTGGCAATTCCTCGGCAGCGAGCCAGTCAGATTTGTACGACTGAGGCAACAGCCAGGGACGAGAGTCCTCTGCGCTCTTCCCAGCTGCTGCATGTCACCAGCTGGGGCCGCTGGTCCAGGACTGATGTTCTTGGTTGGCAGGATGTAGAGAAGGTGTGGAGTGTCGCTAAAACCATACTGATTGGGTTTGGAAACACCAGCTCACCAGGTAAGTCGTTAATGCCCATCCAGCTGAATTGAGAAGTGGCAGAGACATCTAAAAATTAAATAAAATCTGAATAAGATGGTGCTTTTTACTCTATTATTATGGTTAACAGCCTGGATGATTCAGAGAAAAACTGAGTGCTAACGCGACTGAGTAATAGTGCCACTTGGCAGTGCTTGCGATAAAGAACCGCTGGCGACAATCCCGTCTCTGTTCCTGTTGGTGAATGTCCACGCTGAAGACGACCAGACTGACTTGGGCACAAGCAGCCTCGGCAAGGCAGCCTTGGAGGAAATTCACTAGGCTGGTCAAGACTCAGAAAGAAGTTTGGCAGAACCCATTTCCATGTATTATATCACTTTCCAGAATAGCTTTCTTTGCTATCTATAGGTGCATGTGTTACCTTAGCCCTCTGGGAGCAAAAATTCCGATATTTGACCAGGACTCTTTTGCCAATAGGCAGTTTCCTAAGAGAAATGGGGCATTTGTTTGTTTGTTTTACTTTTGGCTTTGCTGAATGAAAGCTGCAACTTTGCAAAGACCAGAGTTGCTTAGCATCAGGCACTGTGTAGATGTCAAGATGTGCGTGCATGTTTTATTGCAATTACCTGTCACTGTGTGACACACCAGAAATCAGAGCAGACGGCGGCGTTCAGCACTGTTTCCGGGACGGGAGTCCAGCCTAGGAGACACAAATGTGTGCATAAGAGAACAAAGCGACTAGGGAGAGACTGATTAGAAGCCAGGTTCATGTCCTCAGAGCACGCAGGTGCTTTTCTGTTTTGATTCTTCAGAAGGATTTACGCTGTAAACACGTAAGTGAAACCTAGGCCGTTCTGAAGCCTGCTCTTTTCCTCTGATTTCTCTTAAAAAAAATAGGTTACCTTGGGCATGACTCACTTCCCTTGCAGTTCTGAGTCTGCCGGTGGAGGACGGAGGTGAGATGCAGTCAGCCGGCCGTGGAGCAGGGAAGAGGGGCTCAGAGGTCCAGGGGGCGCCGTGCCTGCCTCCTCCTGTTGAAATACCGCTACTGAGCGTGGCAGCCGTGTTCGGAGAAACCAGGGATGGAGTTTCCTCACACGATCCTGGCAGTTTTAGAAAAGGAAAATCCATTATAAACAGAGATCTATCTTTCTTGTGTAAGCAAACCAAGACCGTAAGGACCAGAGCTCTGGAGGAAAGCAAGCTGCTGCTTGCTGTCAGGACGCTGACTGAGACAGCCAAAGGCCAGCAGGGTCTGCTCCGCTTCCTCGCTGGTTCCCAGTCTCTCTAGTATTGAATTTGAGCCAACATTTTCTCTAGGGCCCCAAATTGTCGTTTTATCACTTTTGGCACATTATTTGGTTATGTCTCAATAGGGATTTGGCTACAGTCTTTCTTCTTTTTTTTTCCTTTTTTTGCTCCTAAACATCCTATAATGCAAGGCTGTGGTCTTTATATCCACAGGGGTTATTTTGTTTTAATATATAAAAATCATTTAATCAAGTATAATAAAATTATAAGAGAACCATAATATATCTAATTGCTGGGATACATTGCTGCATTCATTTGGCAAACTGGATAGCGATATTAAGATTAATACGAAGTTCGTAAGTATGGCATCTGCAAAAATGAAAGTTCTAGGAAGACACATATCAGAATCATCCTTCAGGTCAGGCCCTTGAAATATCCTTATATGGTATCAAGGGCATCTTGTTATTTTTTGGTAATTTCTGGCTTTTGTGGCAGAAAAAGAGACCTCTGAGAGAAGCGGGGAAAGGAAAGGGACGGGGAGGAGGGTGCCGCGACAATTCCGAACGCTTCCCCTCGGCGTTGCGGGGCCGGCGGTCTCTGTGAGGGAGCAGCGTCCACACTGCTTCAGGATCTGCGTTGCTTGCCTGTTTTCATGCCTCACAGACGTTTGGAGCAGTGCTTTGCCTCCTGTTACACACGGATGGACTCACCGAAGGCCACTGGGAGAGATCACAGAGCGGATTGCAGAGACATTATTTCATTGTAGCTTTAATCCAGTTTAATGAACTCTTCTCTAGACACAACCCATTTTCTGAATCAAATGACCCTGTTCTCATATTTGCTGTCATGGTTGTTTGGAAATTTCACAAATACCAGATTTTATTGTATGATTTATTGACTCGATGCAAGGTACACTGCAGCTCGTGGCTACACACGTGACCCTTCTGTTGTTCAGTGCATTTGCCGGTTTAGCAATATTCCCCATGTCTTCTCTTTGAGTCCTCAGTCTCTAATTCACAGGTGCAGACACCGGCTCTGCCCTCAGGGTTGTGAACTGCTTCCTGGCTCCCTTGAGGGAAACTGAGAAATCAGAGTCCAGTGTTTTGAGAACCTACCAGCAGGCTGTGCCCACCGGTCTGGTGTGGACAGCAACGGAGAGGTAGTCAAGGCACTGTGGCCCAGACTGGTCCTTCTTCCCTGTCCGCGTGTTACGGAAAGCTCGGCACCTGTCTGCGAGCGCTTCAGAAGAATGAGAACAAGTGGTTGAGGAGGAGGAAAGAGAAGTTTATTGCTTTGCCAGCAAAGGAGTAAAATGGTAGACTTAACTCATCTCAAAATCCAAATTCCTGTCCATAAGGAGAAACACAGAGCTTTTAAAGGGAGGGTCCTCAGATCTAGTCTACCGTCCTTAACAGCTTCTTAACGTCCTATCTCTGCCCATCTCTGCCAAAAACATAGCCTGTGTCCTCGCCCACCCGGGAGGCCGGTGCTGGGCCCGGGATGGCTGAGCTACTTCCTGTAACACAAAGAACAAAAGACATTCCCCTGCCTGAGGCAGGGATGCAAAAAGAGTGGGGGAAGTTTTAGACAGCCAGAAAATATTTTTGCCATTTTTTTCAGGCCACTCCCTCTGTTACACTTGTCCCCCGGGTGTGTGGAGAGGTGCTCACACGCACTGTGGCCCAGGCTGGTCTCTGTCTCTCGCTCTGTCCCCTCTTCCGCATCAGGTCTCCAGGATTCAGCCTCTGAGATGGAGATTTTTATACAAGAAGTGTTACAGTGGGAACAGCCTGAAAAAAATGGCAAAAATCTTTTCTCTTTATAACATCCCCCACTCCTTTTTGAGAACTAAAACCTGCAACCCCGTGTCAGGCCAGTGGTTGGGAGGGGCAGGGTAAGTTTTTTGTTCTTTGTGCTACAGGAGATGGCTCCTGGGAACTGCCAGGCCGGCAGGCACAGGTCCTGGGAGTTCTGGTGGGTGGAGTTTGCGGGATTGTCTTAGGCAGAGATGAGGTCATCAGAATCATTAAGCTAGCTGAACAGCAATTGCCTGAAGCTGAATGGCCTCCCTTTAAAAGCTCTGTATTTCTGCTAATTATGAGGACGATGGCAGTATTGACAGGAGTCTCCATCCTCCTCATTTGCCGGCAGATTAATAAATCTCTCTTTCTGAAATCTCTCTTTCCTTCTCCTCAAACAACTCGTCTTCATTATTCTGACACGCCCTTGAGGACAAGTGCTGAGATTTCGGTAACAGATGTGTATTTAGAAATGCTCTTCATTGGCTATGTGTGGTGGCTCGTACCAAAACCAGACAAAGACACTACAAGAAAACTATAGACCAATATCTCTTATGATTATGAATGCAAAAATCTCAACAAAATACTAACAAAAAAATCTAGGCACATATGAAAAGGATTATATGCCATGATCAAGTGGGGTTTATTCCAGATATGCAAGGCTGATTCAACACAAAAATCAATCAAAGTAATACACCAAGGGAACAGAATCGAGGGCAAAACCCACAGATCATCTCAACAGAACTGAAAAAGCATTTGACAAAATCCAACATCCTTTCATGACAAAAGCACTCGACAAACTAGAAGCAGAAGGGGACTTTCTCAACCTGATAACGGGCATCTGTGAAAACCCCACAGCTAGCGTCATACTCAGTGGGGAAAGTCTGAAATAAAACTCTCCCCCAGAGGGCTGGAGCAAAGGAAGGAGGTTCGCTGCCACTTCTTCTTCCTTCCCCTCCTCCTTCTCTTCTTCTTCCTCCTCCTCCTCCTCCTCCTCCTCCTTCGGGAAAAAGATTCTTTATTTGCAAGTTGGAGTGAAGTATTTGCACCATATATAATTCTTGGGTTTTGTACAGATTAAAAGTTCGGTTACTGTGCCAACGCGAATGGTCTGCGAGGAGGGACTGGAAGGGACCCGTGAGAGGTGCGGTAAGAACGTGTGGGATGAAGACGGTATGGCTGGGGAGGGCTGGACTAGACGGTGTCTGTGTGGACGGAACTGGGAGGAAGAGTGAGTTGCAGAATAGACAGAATTCGATGGTTTATCCGAAAGGAAGAGGGGAGAGAAGACAGCAGACACCACTGACCTCTGAACATAACACTAGACTCTCTCCTGCTCTGAATAACCCTAGCAACATTGGACAGCATGTGTAAACAGGGGAATATTGATGTTACTGGCCTCACACAAGAGAGAAAGGAACAGATGATCTCCATAAAATGAAACAAACGTGGCTCTCTCACCTTCGACATCTGAGCACTTACCATGCGCTTGCTCAGGTGTGCAGGCTACCCGCGTGGAAGGGGCCTGGTTTACCCTGTGATCAGCTGTAGCCACCCCCATCAGAAATACATGAAACTGAAAATAGCTAGGTTGCCTTCCAGTTATTTAAAACCAATAACTAGTTTTAAAATGCACTCTTACCACTTCTATTCATCATTGTAGTGGACGTTCTAGCCAGGGTAATTAGACAAGAAAAAGAAATAAAAGGCATTCAAATTGGAAAGGAAAGAATAAACAACAACCCCAGTAAAAAGTGGGCAAAAGACATGAACAGAAGTTTTTCAAAAGAAGATATGGCAAATGGCCAAAAAATATATGGAAAAATGCTCAACATTGCTTTTTTTTTTTTTTTCTTTGAGACAGAGTCTCATTCTGTTGCCCAGGCTAGAGTGCCGTGGCGTCAGCCTAGCTCACAGCAACCTCCAACTCCTGGGCTTAAGCGATCCTCCTGCCTCCCGAGTAGCTGGGACTACAGGCATGTGCCACCATGCCTGGCTAATCTTTTCTATATATTTTTAGTTGTTTTGGCTAATTTCTTTCTATTTATAGTAGAGACAAGGGTCTCACTCTTGCTCAGGCTGGTCTTGAACTCCTGACCTTAAGTGATCCTCCCGCCTCGGCCTCCCAGAGTGCTAGGATTACAGGCGTGAGCCACCATGCCCGACCTTCGACATTGCTAATCATCAGGGAAATGCAAATTAAAACCACAATGAGATATCACTTTACCCCTGTCAGAATGGCCATTATTAAAAAGTCAAAAAAAACAATAGATGCTGGCATGGATGCAGAGGGAAAGGAAAGCTTACACACTGTTGGTGGTACTGCAACTTAGGACAACCTCTATGGAAAACAGTGTAGAGGTTCCTCAAGGAAATAAATGTAGACTTACTATTCTATCCAGCAATCCTAGTAGTGGGTATCTATCCAAAGGAAAAGAAGTCATTTTATAAAAAAAGACACCTGCACTTGAATGTTTATTGCAACATGATTTGCAATTGCAAAGGTGTGGAATCAACCTAAGTGCTCATCAATTCATGAGTGGATAAAGAAAATGTGATATACGTATATACACACCATGGTGTACTACTCAGCCATAAAAAGGAACGAGAAAAATGTCTTTTGCAGCAACTTGGATGGAACTGGAGACCATTATCCGAAGAGGAGTATCTCAGGAATGGAAAAACAAACACCACATGTTCTAATAATCGGGAGCTGAACGATGGCACACGCGGGCGCACAGATGTAAAGGACATTGGAAACCAGGAAGGGGGTGGGTGAGGGGGGTGAGGGATGAAATCTTACCTATCGGGTACAATGAACACTGTTCTGGTGACGGGCACACTTAAAAGCCCCGACGTAAGCATTATACAATGTGTCCGTGTAACAAAAACATTTGTACTCCCTTAATATTTTGAAATAAAAAAACATTGGAAAGGAAGAAGTAAGACTATCTTCACTCACAGATGACATGATCTTGTATGTAGAAAATCCCAAGCAGTCTACACATACGCGCGCGCGCGCGCACACACACACACACACACACACACACACACACACACACAACTATGAGAGCTAGTGAACGAGTTTATCGAGGATCAGCTGCGCACAGCTGACTGGCGCAGGCTCCCAGTGGAGGAGAGTGGTGGAGTGAGGCCAGGCGGTCAGGAAGGAGGCGGGAGGCGGATCCAGCCGCCAAAAGGTCCTGGGCACGTCCCTTCCCATTGCAGACTCTTCAGCACACTCACTGGACAAAGGGCAGGCGAAGGCTCGAAGGTGTGGGTCCCAGGTAAAGCCGCAGGTCTAGGGAGAGCTCGTAGTTGGAACCGAGGCCACGTGGTTGAGCCTTTGGATGCCCATGACCTGAAGCTGGAGGCGCAGCTGATCCAGGTGAATCCACAGGATTGAGAGGCTCACAGCACAGGGACGTCATCTTGTTGCGGCGCAGGCTGCTGCCAAGTGCAGGTGCAAAGCCAGTTCGTGAGGGACCAGTGGCGCCCTGGAGGTTGTTTTAATCCTCATCCGACCTAAAGGTCTTGAAATGCTCCCCCAAATGTTTTTTTCCAGGCTGCTTGCTGAGAAGTTTTATTTCCTCCAAACAGGGACAAACACCAAGTGAAGTAAATCATTTTGGGTGTGGGAGTAAGGAGGATACAGATAATTAAATGCAGAGCAAGGATTGCTACATGTATTAAGTTCTATGGCTGAGGCAGATTTAGAAGAAATAAAGGGTTTTTTTTAGTATTATATTTTCCCAAGGAAAAATATTCATAATAATTTATTCATGTCCTGAAATCCCAATTTTAACCCTGACACTCATCAGACATTAGACTCATCTTAACAAATCCATTTATTAAATGTTAATAAATGGTTTCTAAATACCATTCTATACTTAAAAAACAAAAATAAAACATGGATTCCTTATAGACATGGAGAAGGTCTATTCTTGTGTTACATATTTTTAAGATAACACGTGTGGATTTATTCTACACGTACTGTTCCATGCCTTGCCTTTTTCAAGAATCTAACGATGCATTTTTCCAGCCTTTCCCCGGCAGTGTACGTGGGTCCACCCTGCTCCTACGTAGCTGCATTGGGGTCACTTTGGCCCCTTCGCACCGCTGGTCAACCTTCAGGTCAATTTTTAGTTTTCACCATTACTGACAACGCTGCAAGGGGTAAATCTGTACGAATATCTTTGTGTGTATATGTGAATATCTCCATAGGAGAGATTATGTTTATCACCCATTTGAGTTTCTTCTAGGAATTTTCTCTTTTTCCCTATTGATTTTGTAGGAACTATTTGTGTGTGTGTGTGAAAGAGAGAGAGAGAGAGAGAGAGAGAGAGAGAGTCTCGCTCTGTCACCCAGGCTGGAGTGCAGTAGCACGATCATGGCTCAAGCGATCCTCCCACCTCAGCCTCCCAAGTCGCTGGGACTATCGAAGTACACCACAGCGCCTGGCTAATTTTTTAGTTTTTTTCACAGATAGGGTCTCACTATGTTGCCCAGACTGGTCTTGAACTCCTGGCCTCAAGCAATCTCTTTCCTCAGTCTCCCAAAGTGCTGGGATTACACGTGTGAGCCACTGTGCTGGGCCAGAACTATTCATAAATGTTGGCTATTAATCTCCATTGGTTTTGTGCGCACTGAAAACAGTTTCTCCTAGCCTGTCACTTGTGTTTTACTCTGCTTATGTTCTATTTCATCATTCGGTGGTTATCAGTTGTCTGCCATAGGTAAGCACGTTCTCTTCCTTTCCCTGTCTGTCGCCTTGGTTCGAACCTCCTCAATGTTGGACAGAGGTGACGGTGGTTGGTGTCTTGTCTTGTTCCTGCTTCGACAAGACGACGTTGTCAGTGGTTGCGCCCCAACACCCTCCATCAAGCTACTCTCACTTAACGGACGTTTGTCTTCTTGTATGTCAGCCTGCCAATAGTTTTGATTAGGCACAGGAGTGACTTTTCATTCCCGTCCTTCCCACTCCGGCTCCATCCCCAGCGCGGCGGCAGCTCTAGGCGGGATCTCACCTGCCTAGAAACCCAGGCTGCAGTCTCCTAGTCGTTCCACCTTGGGCCACCTTCCCCCAGGAGCTGAGCCATGTGGTTCTCCTGGGCCAGGCCCTCTCCTGTGTTCAGCCTGGAGCCTGAGGGTGGGATCAGCTACACAGAGATCTTGTGGCCTGAGGGTAGTTAGAGGTGTCTTTCCAGGGACACTGGTGGCGGCAGGCAAACACAGCAGCTATTAATGACAGTCTCCTTCCTATTAGCAACCACGCTGACAGCACAGGCTCCTGGCCTCCCTGCCCACAGAGGACTTCTCACCCCCTTTTCTATTATTTCTGCATGTCCCCAGGGGGCAGCTGACATGTGTTCACGAGCATGTCTACCATCCCTGTCCCCACTGCTCCTCAGAGACGTGCACAGTGTGCCAAGGTGCCTCCCGGGCTTCTCGCGCAGCGCGGGTCTGTGCAGCCGCGTGCAGAGCGGCCCCGCCCTGCTCTGTGAGGCGCCCTGGAGCACGGGCGCCACTGCTGTCCGCCTCGAGAGCAGGTGGCATGTGGCGGAGGGACTCGCATCGCAGGAAATCTAGAGGGCAAGGCAGGGCTGTGAGGCTTTGCTGCCGTAGCTTTTGTTCCCTGATACAAACCATGGGCCTGCGCAGCTGTGTTTTCCGTACCGCTCCTCGCCCTCATGGGTGAGGGCCATGGCACGCACAGGTGAAGGGCGGTGTCTTTGGTGTGGCACCGAGTGGGTACATGCCAGTGTTGACTGTGGCTGTCAGGAACCTTCACAGCCCTTACCTGGACACCTGGCTTTTCTTGTCTATTAATATGGGGAGGGGAAGGGAGGTCATTTAAAGTTTTCACAAAAAACGACACGTTGCATTGTACTAACGTGTGTTCTCCAGAGAAACAGAACCAAGAGTAAATTTATTAAATATGTATTTACTGGGCAGAGTGGGCTCATGGGATTCCGGAGCCCGAGGCGTCCCAAGATCTGCGGCTGGCAGGGTGGCGACACAGGAGAGCTGACGCTGTAGCTCCAGCCAGGGCCCGAGTCTGAAGACAGAAGAGCAGTGTCCCAGCGTGAAGCCAGGCAGGTAGAGAGAAAGGATCCCTCTCACTCACCCCTTCATTCCAGCGCACTGACTGGGCCTCCGCGGCGGGGAGGGCGCCCGGCTCTGCCCGGCCTGCAGACTCAGGTGTTACTGTCATTCAGAAACCCTCGCAGACACACCCAGAGTCCTGCGCAGCCCACGGCCCAGGCCAGTTGACACCCACGCCAATGAATCACCCCTGCCTCATTCACATTCTCACGAGGGGCAGAGGCTCCCTTCGGCCTTGGTCCCTGGACATAGAGCCCCCTTCCTGAGGCCTCTGTCTCTCAGTGCTCCTGCCCTCCTCTGCCGGCCTTGTCACCACAAACCACCCTGTGGATCTTCTAGCAACTTACTCAGAGCACCTGGATACCTAGAAATAACTGCGACAAACTTGTGCAAGAAATGTCTGGACAAAACAGGAAGACTTCATTGAAAGATGTGAGTGAACAGCAAGAGAGATTGTGTGCATGACTGGGAAGACTTGATATAAAAGAGATTTATTTCTCCCTGGTTAATTAGTATGGTGAAAATTAAAATATCAACAGGCTTTTGCTAAAGCTTGAGATGCTGATCGTAAAATTCTTACGGAAAATCTAACAGCTACAAACAGTAAAAACCAAATCTGAACAGGAAGTACAAAGAAGGGGTGTTTTTCCTACTAGACATCAAGTTCTTTCATAAAACTATGTAATTAAGAAAGAGAAATAGGAAATAGCTCAATTAAACAGAGGAGAAAGAGCCCAGAAACAGAGTCGTGTGTATATGGAAACTCGATCCGTGGCAGGGCTGTCTCTGCGGAACGATGGCTCTTCCGTACCAGACCCCAGGAGGAGTTACACAGGAGGCGAAGGAGAATCCCCACCACACTCAAAAACCAGTTCCAGACACATGCAAGCCTGCAGGTGAAAAGCAGACCTCTAAAACTTGGACAGAAAAATAGAGGAGACTTTTGTAGGCTGATTTTTGTCCCCCCCCCCCACAAAAGATCTGTTGTCCCAGTGCCTCAGAATGTGGCTTTATTAGGAAACAGGGTCTTTGTGGAGATAACCAAGTTACGATGAGGACATCAGGGTGGGCCCTAATCCAATACGGACTGGTGTCCTTATAAAATGGGGAAGTCTGGACACAGACACGCAGGGGGAAGACAGTGTGAAGACACAGCGAGAAGATGGCCACGTGGCTGGAGTGCTGTGCCAGGGAACGCCAGGGAACGCCGGGGAATGCTGGGGAATGCCAGAAGCTGGAAGGGGCAGGAAGGGTCCTGCCTAGAGCCGTTAGAGGAGCACGGCCCTGCCCACACCTCGATTTCAGACTTCCGGCCTCCAGCAGCATGACAGAATAAATATTTCTTGTTAAGCCACCCAGTGTGTGGTGCTCTGTTACAGCAGCCCCAGGAAATTCAAGCACTGACTATGTTTATGAGCTTGGGATGTACTAAAGTATCTCGCTGTGCAAAACCCCGAGTCATGAAGAGAGAGGCAGCTCAGTTTTACTGTGCCGACGTAAAAGCCTTCTTTCCATCAGAAGTTACCATTAATGTGAAAAGTCTAGCTGGGAGAAAAAGTGCAACTGGGATAACAGCCACAGAAGCTGCACTCGGGAATGTGCACAGCAGCGCCGTGTATAACTGCAAAACTTGTGGGCTAGTCACACAATGGAATATGACACAGAAATGAAAATGAATGAGTGAGAAGTACGCGTGCCACGTTGGAAAATCTCAAATATAATATAAAGCAAAACATCCAGCTTGCAGACAAAGTGTACTCCGATATTTGCATAAAGTTTAAAAACATGCAGAATGATATGACAGAGTGCGAGCCTTGGCACCTTAAGAGCGCAGGAACGTGCATGGGGACAATGGCGAGCAAGGAGGGACACGCGGGCTCCGGCTTGGTCTGTAAAGTGCCGTGTGTTAGATGAAGTAAGTATGACAGAAGAACATCCATTGTCTCGTCCACGTTCTTCCTTGTGCTCGAAGCAGTCCAGCACGTCGCCAGAGCATTCTGCCGGGTGCTCGGCCCGGGGGACTGAGCTCGGGGTGGGCAGCGGCCCCCGGACGCCCCTGCCCTCGCAAGCGTCCTGAGGGTAAACTGCGTTTCTGGGAACCGGAGCAGCAGCAAGGGGACCGGCGGGCTTCACCTTCAGCCAGGTGGGGTGAGGGCGCCGCGGGAACCGGGAGGCCCAGAGCCGCTCCTTCCTCCGGCAGAGGGGACGCGGGCAGCCACTGAGGGCACCGCGCACAGACCCCCCCTCCGTCCCTACCCCGCACGACCCCGTCCCGCCCCGCACGGACCCGTCCCCGCTCACGGCGGTCGCGCAGGCACAGTGCTGATGGGGCCCCAGACACTGGGTATTTTAAGGACAATGTTGGTGTAATTTTTTAAACGCACAAACACCATTTTGATCTCTTTTGTTATTTAATGGGAGTCACAAGAAATCTGGCTTAAAAACGAATGCGTGAAACAAGGCTGAATTCGGGCCTGGCGGGCACGGGCGGCGCAAGTTGCATGTGCGCGTGGCCTTGCGCAACGTCCACGGCCGCCGAGAACGGAGCAAATCTTCCCCGGGACCTTGTATAAGCCGAAGGCCCAGTACAGGGCCGTGTGTGTAAGGAGGGAGCTCTGTGGCCCGCGCGCGCTCCGGCGCAGGCCTCGGGAATTGGACGAAGAGGCGAGTGGCAGTGGCAGGCGAGACAGGCGAGACGTGCTCTTTACCGTGGGGGAACACGGCAGCGGGGAAAAGCGTGGCCGAGAACTTGGCCAGCGCTGACGCATGGCCCTGAACAACGGTGGCAGCGTGCCACGGGAAAGCGCGAGCACGTGGGTCCACACGGGAGAGGACAGCTTGGTTACAGGAGGTGCTGACTCACGCCTCCCGGGAGGCCGGCTAGTCGGGGGGCCGGGCCGGAAAGTAAACACTGCGGCCGGCCGTTGTTGTAGCTTGGCCTAAGAAGGCTGTTGCCTATGCAAACGCAGCCTCCCTCACAGTGTGCCCTGTCACGGAGTTCACAGGCGAGGCAGGAAGCAGGGCGCGGAGAGGTGCGGGGAATGTTTGCGGGGGCGCAGGCTCCTCCGCCCGGTGCACGCAGCTCCGACAAACCGCGCGTGCTATTGTCCCAGGTAGTCACCAGGAGGAGCGTGTGCACAACAAGTCCTCGTCGCTTTCTGAGCGCTGATGAGTTTCTGGCCTCATCCTTTGAAGATTTGAACCGAGAGGTTCTCAGCTCCGATTTCCCCCATGCTTGGGTGCCTGTTTCATTTAGGGCAAGTTTTCATTTGGTGTCAGGACTAAATGAGATTATGATGAAGAGTGTGCTGAGGTCACACAGGAGAAGGCTGCAAGGTTTGCTTGTTGCTCCTGTGGCCAGCCCTGCTTTCGTGATGGAATTGACTGAAAATCAATTAAAATAAAAATCATGGTTTCAGCTGCTCTCAGCGCATCTCTCCTCCACAGCCTGG
>NW_012153174.1:8158536-8159750 GCF_000956105.1 Propithecus coquereli
CCGCCCGCCTCGGCCTCCCAGAGAGCTAGGATTACAGGCGTGAGCCACCGCGCCCGGCCCAGTTCTTGTAAATATTTTGAGGCATTATTTTTTAGACCAAGTTTTACCAAGTCTGGAAGTGAATTGTTTTCTGTGTGCATGTCACCTCAGCGTACTTGTTAGGATGGTGGTATGGTAGGTGTATTAAAAACTAATTTCCTTAATGTTGATATGGTTTTATTGGGCAATACTAATAATACTAACACTTTGAAAATTTCTTACTCAATTTTAAAATCAAGCGCATTTTCTTGGCTCTGTCAGGTAGGGATGAATTTGTACAATGCTTACATTCTGCTTTTGCCTGTGCTTTATGAAGGGCCCCTGTCAAGGTCGAACAGCTGTAGGATGCCCTGGTCACTGGAGCAGCTTCCCCTGGTGGCGGGGCCCTCTCCCCACCCTCCCCCATTCTCCCCAGCCCCCCATTCTCCACAGCATCTGTAACACTTTTATTTGACTTAGCACAAATGTATCTAAATACCGGAATGTCACTTTCATTGCATGAGTGACTTGAGATTTTTTCTATTAGGCATGTTTCTATCAATGCGAGTTAAGTTCAGTTTGTTTCATAATATCAAGTTATGTTGTATTGCAGTTGTAATTGATAGAGGAGATATATTTTTGAACAACATATTTAAACTTAATGTTTTCAAGTCTTGTATGATATTGCATTAACCTACAGATTCAGTTTTTATATTTATGATATGCTTTTAAGGCATTTTGTATGTAATTAAAAAAAATCAAACTCATTTTCCAAATTACTATGAAAAAGTAACACTGTGATTCAATAGGACTCAATCGATACTACCCTTTTCATTTCAGGGACTTCTTTATGTGTTGGATGACAGGTATTGTTTTTTGTTGAAGTAAATGTTCCTTTGAAATGTTTTACTGTATCTGACAAACTAAGATATTATAAAGTTATCCATCCTCTGCAAATACACAAATTTTCCCAAAGGGTTTTACTAATGTTTTCAATCCTAGTGTGCTAAGTATGTGAAGGAAGGGGAACAGCAGAGTACCTTATTTATTTATTTTTTTTGGAGACAGAGTCTTTGTCACGTGGGTAGAGTACAGTGGTGTCATAATAGCTCACTGCAACCTCAAACTTCTGGGCTCAAGTGATCCTTCTGCCTCAGCCTCCTGAATAGCTGGGACTACAGATGCTCACCATGCCT
>NW_012153174.1:8160410-8167841 GCF_000956105.1 Propithecus coquereli
TCTTTTGGGTAGATGCCCAGTAATGGGATTGCTGGATCGAATAGGAATGATTTTTAAAAATGTTTTATTCTTGAAAGCAATAGCTTTTCTTCATGACACCCTGACACCACAGTGTGATATTTTCCTGTCACAAAGCATGCTAGAACCCTGGTGCCCAGGACAGGGATTTCGCACTGTGAGCTCTGTTTTGCCTTCACTGAACCAGAGAAGGAAATGAAACACATAAACCATTGCCTCACAGCAAACTGGAGTGGGGGACCTTGTCACGCCTGGAGGGAAGGATGGTAGAGATACAGACTCTCTGTGGAACAACTTCTCCACTAACCGGTATGAGCAGAGAGGATGACCCAGTCATTTGCAAAGTGAGCCAGGGCTGTGATTTGGTCATTTGCTGCTGTTTCCAAAGATCCTGGCAGCTCAGCAATGCGCCCTTGGGGCCCCTTCTTACTGCCATGCCCTCAGCCAGCACAGAGACAGAGGCTCTCCCGGCCACAGCAGAGATGGAGTGGAATAAAAGCTCATCTTAATCTGCCTGAAGATTCTGAAATTAATTGTTAAATTCTTAGGTGAAAATCATTAAGACTGTCAAAGGCGTGTGACATCAGCAATGATAAAATATGGAGTTTGGAACCTATTTATTCATCACTGGGTCATTTTGACTTGCTCAGGAGCATTTTAGAGATCACGAACAACACTGGCATTTTTTAGATGAGGAAAGGACATTTCTGTGACTGACAGATAAAATGTTTTAACTTATTTATTCCCTTTTGGTGAAATGTTATCTAGGATGCAAAGGTTATGTCTTTCTTAAAGTGGTCTCTTTGGCCACAGAAATGAAGCTGTGTGCCCCAGTGACCTCTTTGCTCCAGTGGCCTCCTGACTGCCTCTTATCAGAATCTTTGCTTCCATGAATATTCCTTCCGTCCTGTTGTCTCAGGACTTCTGCGTTCCATAGTCTGATTTGCCATCTGTTGACACAGTATGATCACACTGAATGTTCACTAGGAACCCCAGAGGTCTGGGAGAGAGACAGCCTTTCATCGAGGAGTCTCAAAGAGCAAGCCTGTGTCCAGTCTGCGGGCCTGGGCCCCACGGCCGCAGGCCCCGCGGGGAAGTGCCTGTGGACCTGGCAGTCCTGTGTTAGCCCCAGTGGTCTGCCCCAGATCTCGACTGTGAAGCGGTCAGTCACGATGGAGGAGTGGTGATGCATAAATCCCAAATTTCAGTCCCCAGAACGCAGGTTCTTGTGATGTGGGCGCCTCTTAGACCAAGTCCAGTCTAAACCAGAGGGTTTCAGAAGATGCATCTGGTGTTTACCTAAATCTTGAGATATCTGTTTTTTGTTGGAATGAATGTTCCTTGAAATATTCTCCCATGCCTGACAAACTCATCCTTTTGGCCCGTTGCTCCTGGCAGGCTGGTGGCATGCCATGGCCTCTGCTGTCTGGCATGGCAGTTGAGGGAGCTTTGCCTGTGAAACCATGAGCCTGAGGTCCAGTTTCTGCTGGGTGGAGCTGTGGAGAGCTCAGGCCCCTTCTTACCCAGATTTATGGGCTGTGACCCCAGGAGAAGGATTGGGGCAGATGTAGCCCAATATGTGGATGACTGAGCCAACCCTGGCCCCCCAGACGCTCACTGGCCTGATTGACGTGGGTGATTTATCCGTGCTCTGGAGATCTGGTCTGAAGTGGTGACTCTCGCAGACATGTTCAGACCTGCCCTTTAGGCAGGAGGAGGGGCTGCCCCCAGCTGACCACACCGTGCACGTGGGTGGGCGAGCTCGTGTTTGCAGTGTAAGTACAGGGCATTCCAATGCTTGTTTTCCTTCCTCCAGAGACACATCCAGGCAGAATTATCGTGGACAAGCTTATGGGTCCAAGCCCAAGTGCAGGGTCCAGGGCTCCTCAGAGACCCAGATGCTCTGGTCATCAGAAGCGTCATCCATGGCCACCACCAGACTCCTGGAAGCCAGGCTGTTCGCACGTTCACACTAAACTCCTGCATGTGGAAAGCTTGTAGGTGTGCTTCTCAAGAGAAACGGTTGTTTTTTTCAGTTTTGCTCTGTGGGGTCTGACGTTACCGGAGGAATTTGCTGCCTGTGCCAGGCACCTCAGTTAAAATAAGACCAGGTGCTCAAAAATAGATTGAGTTTTTTTGTTTGTTTGTTTATGTAATTGGCTAACTTTAGCATCCAGGGTCACTCATTTTCAATTCTGTTTTTATGAAGCTTCAAGATGTTTCCTGAAAAGGGAGATTCCAGAAAATGTTATAACTGTAGTGAAATCAGAGACCCTTTCTCTGCTCTGTTTTCCTTTTACAAAAGTCAATATATAGAGTTTATCATGGCGTTTTTACTAAAGAGTAGCTGTTGGATTTAACCTCAGTTCATGTTAATGGTGGCGTTTGTTTTTTATTTTTTTGTATTTTTTTAGAGACAGAGTCTTGCTCTGTGGCCCAGGCTGGAGTGCAGTGGTGTAATCATAGCTCACTGCAGCCTCAAAGTCCTGGGATCAAGCCATCTTCCCACCTCAGCCTCCCGAGTAGCTGGGACTACGCATGTCCCACCACGCCCAGCTAGATTAAAAAATTTTTTTTCTGAGAGAAGGGGTCTCACTGTGTTGCCCAGGCTGATCTCAAACTCCTGGGCTCAAGCCATCTACTCGTCTTGGCCTCCCAAAGTGCTGGAATTACACGTGCACAGACAGTTGCTTTTATTAAATTAACAATTTTTTAATTGATACATAATAGATGCACGTATTTTCAGGATACAGGCCATAATTTGATACATTCATGTAATCCAGTCAAGGTAACTGGGATATCCATCACCTGAAATAGTTACCTTTTCTTTACGCCTGGAACATTCAATTAATCTCTTCTAGCTACTTTGAACTAGCTGCTGGGCGGCCTGCGCGGGCGCCGGACCCTGCGGTGGGCCGAGGGCCGGTGCGCTTTGCTTGTTCTCGCGGCCCTGGTGCCCGCGCCGCCGAGCGCAGGAAGCGCGCCCCGCAGGTGCGTTCTGCGCGCTCCGCTCCCGTCTGCTGCGTGTGGAGCTTGCGCCCTCCCGCAGTCAGCAGACGCGGTTCGGCTCTCCCCTGGTTGCGTTCAGGCTTCCGAGCCCCTTGGCCTCCCTGGTGCTCGCTGGCTGGGGGAGATGCGGGCCGAGGCCTCCCTGCAGAGGGGGCTTGTGCCCCGGCTGTGGCCGTCAGAGGCGAGGGTCTGCCCGCTGAGTTCTGGGTTGCCCACAACTCGCCTGGGTCTGTGCCTCATCTGTGTGCAGGTGTCTCTTTTGTTCCCTGAAGTTTGCTGGAACCAAGGGCCTGTGGTCGGTCGAGCTTCCAGAGAACAAGGTCTGAGTCCGTCCGGGGGCGCGAGCGAGGCTTGGGGGAGCACGGCTCGGGCTGGCGCCGGTTAGCAGTTGCGAGGGGACGTCAGGGCTGCACATGGCCCCGAAGGTCGAAGGTCGGAGAGAAAGGACGCGGCCTCCCGCACAGCCTCCGTGTCGGGAGCAGGAATGGACTGGAGGGAGGGAGACGCCTGCCCTTACATCAAAGACCCTTTCTCTTCCTGCTGTGGAATAAGCAGCAGGGCGCGGCACCCGCGCTGGTCGGGGAAGGCAGGCTCTGCGTCCCGGAGAGGGCCGTTCCGGTGCGAGCGGACGTGTCCGCACCGAGCGAGGGCTGCGTCCTTTCCTCATTCTCCTCGGAAACTGCACTCTGGTGAGGAACTTACGCTCGGCCTTGCCTCTGCTCACCGACTTAGCGTCCGGCAAGTCCCTGCTGTTTCTCTCAGTGTAAACATGAGTAAAGTGCAGAGAAGCACGCTAACGCGTTTCCCAGGATGGTCTGGAAGGAGAGTGGGCGCGTTTGGGAAGTGGTGCGCTTCTGGCGAGTGAGAATCTCGCTTTCTCGGCCGGGGAAGAGGACCCGAGGTAGGGTGGACGGGACAAGAAGAGCTGGTGGGCCCCTGGCGGCTTCCTGCCCGGCCCAGCCGGCCACGCGGGGTTCTGAGGTCAAAGCGGAAATGGGGCCGGCCTGGGGCGGGAGGCCCAGGGCAGGAGGCACCGCATGGGAGTTTGGCCTGTTCTGTGCCTGTTACTTTCTTCCTCCACATGCATTTTAGGCCCAAAGCAAATCTCCTTTCCTGTAGCCTGCCTTTCGCTGACGACCGGCCAGCGTCCCCAGGGAGAGAGCGGAGTGTGGCTCCAGGTGTGCGGGTCCCAGTGCGCGTGCGCATGTGCCTTTGCGGTGGGCTCTGAAGCACCCCCGCCCCAGTGCAGACTGGAAATTTCACGTCCGGTGGGCTTTAAAGCCACTTCTGTTCTAATTACATCCTTCACCTGGCTCGTCATTGTTTTGCTTTGTACATTTGAAAGATGCTCATACCTTGGAAAAGAAGAAATGTATCTGGCATATTCAGTGTCCACGTGTGCAGGTTAGCAGCTGTCATGAGTGTGGCAATCTGGAAGATTCCCTTTTTGCCTTATTAACTGTTATGCGGAAACAGCACAAATGATACCTGCAACCTCGCTGTGGACAATCTGCGCGGGTCTGAGCCGCCTGAGTGTGGGCAGGTGGATGTGCACCGGGTGGCGGTTCCTCGCAGGAACCGCGGAGAGGAAGGGCCTGGGCGCTCGTGTAAAATGAGCTCCAAGGCCAGAGGGGTAGAGTTAATGATGTCACATGATTATTGACTGGGATACGTATTTTTTCCTGACAGGGCATCTGTGTCTTTTATCTGAAGCCCAAATATGTCAAAACCTTTTATTAACATTTTATAAACTTGACTTTCCCCACTGTTTCCTGAAAATACCTTTCCAGCCCTGTCGTGTATTAATTTAATCTTCACCTGCTTAAGCTACTTATTGTACTTAGACATAATAGGAATTCTCAATGGGGCTTTGTGCTGGCATTTCTCTCGGAGTGTCTGCAGCGCTCTCCTGGCCAGCTGGCCCAGCTGTCAGGCCACTTCCTTGGTGGCCCCCGCCCCACCCCCAGCTCTGTCTTGCACCCCCTCATGTACAATCCACCCACACATTGTGTTCATCCAGCCCTCCACTGTGAGCATTTGGGCCATTTCCACCTTTCGTTATTGTGAGCAATGCTGCTGCGAACGTGTGTGCACAAGTACTTCTCTCAGTGCCTGCTTTGGGTTCTTTTATCAGAGTTGCAATTGTAGCGAAAGTCCCTTAAAGCAGGGAGTGGTGAATTGTGCCCACTTGGATCACCTATGGAATCACACTCCAGTGCAGCGTGCGCTCTCAGTTACTTGCTTGGTGATGCTACTTCTTGCTCCTTTATCCGTATCTACCTCGGTCTCACTGCTTCCTTGGCTCCTTCCTGGAAGGATGCTTGTGTATTTCTGGTTACCAAAATTTGCTTTCTTATAGAAGTGATAAACTTAATTGACGTATTTTCCCCAAATGCCATGCATTTCGGATCTCTTTTGGCAATGTTTAATCACAGTGTTGTCATCTAAGCTCAGTTGGGGGACACTGCTCGGGCCAGAGCGTTACACACACACACAGATCACAATTCCACTCTGGCTTCTGACACCTCTGTCCTGCTTTCTTCCGGTTCCTTGACCTTACTGACCTTATTAATATGAAGAAAGCAGCTCAGAAACGTAACTAATATTGGAATACTCCAGACGTCTATTTCAGCCTTCGGAAGCCTCCCTGGCACTGTGCAGCCAGCTGTGGGGCTGTGGGCACAGATGCAGCTGTTTGTTATGAGCCTTTCTTTTTACCAACATACGGACGAGTATTTCTCAGGAGAAAAGTGCTAAACCTCTCTGATACATTCATAATCTGGATTCACCTTTGCCAACATGATTGTTTTTTCTCTAAGGGAGAGGTAGAAGAAGGAAGAGGAAGAGCAGTGGGAGCCGGCTCCCCTGAGCTTGGCTGCTTTGCAGGAGAGCAGCAGCGACCGCCCCAAGGCGCCAGGCCATCCTCGCACTCCGCAGGGCTTGCTGGAGTCTGTCAAGCTGGGAGCTCCAACCGGGAGCTTTGAAGATTTGAATGAGACATAAAAAGTGTTTTACAGCCTGTGCTTCAGCAGTGCTGTGCTGTAATTTTCCACTAGACCAGGAAGGCGCCCAGCAGTTATTTTTCCAAAAGGTCAGAAGGCAAATGGCAGTTGCCCTTGACTTGGCCAGAAAATGCTGCCTGACGAGGCGCCACGATTTTTGTGCCACACAGAGGAGATACGGAGAGGTCTGGCAAGGCTGCCTCTTCAGGTGGGCTCCCCTGAGGTAAGAGAGGAATCTTTCTGCTGTAGAGTCCTGGCAGCAGGGACATTAGCCGGACACAGGTGATTCCAGCTGGCCTCAGCGCACAGGGATGCTGGCCGGGGAGGAGGCCGAGCGTGCACAAAGGACGGTGGCGAGGAGACCCGGGAGCGCCCAGAAACAAGTCTCCTGGCTCCATGTGGCAGGACTTGGGCTTGACGGACTAATTGTAGGGTCTCTGCACTGTCACTGAACCTTGTCACTTATAGCCCTTCCCAATAGCATCACCTTTTCCTCCCCCTCACTGACATTCCTGAAAACTTTCACCTGGAGCAAATGCGAAGAAACTGCAGAGCAATGTGGGCTATGACTGTGTCAGTAGCTCTGCAGGGCACGGCATGAAGGAGAACAGTTTGGGAGGAGAGGGGAGGGGCCCAAGAGTTGATAGGGACTGGAACGTGGAGGTGAGATTAGGGATGGCCTAGCTGGCCCTGCCCTCCCCTGTCCTTGCCTCCTCTGCCCACCCCTCCCCTCCTCTGCCCACCCCTCCCGTCTCCTGCCCTCCTCTCCTCAGTCCTGCCTTCCCTCCTTCCCCTGCCCTCCCCACCCTCCCTCCTTAGCCGGCTGACGGACAAAAGTGCTCCTGCAGCTGGGGGCACAGCCAGAGGGTCATTCTCTGCTCCTCCTCACTGCCCCGTCCCTGCCCCCTCTCCTAGAGATGAGCATCTGTGCTCCTTTAACCTGGTGCTCCCCAAATTTAGAAATGATACTGTGTGTCTGGCTCCGGTGGAAATAGAAGGCCGGCGTCAGCCTCTGCACATCCTGGGCGACTGTGCCTTCCTTCCCTCCTGTCCTGTCTGTTCAGTGAGGGTCAGGTGGTTCCCAGCAGCCTCTCCGTGTCCGTTTTCTTTATTTTTGTAATTTTGAAAATATGCATAATATAACACACTTATGTGTATGATGCCAGTAAACTCGTTTTCCAGTTCATGCAAATGGCTGCCATCCCTTTGACGTCTCTGGGTCCCCGCAAGCCGTCCCCTCATCTGCCCCTTCCAAGTAGCTAATATCTAAATTCTATGGTTTATCTTTCTCTTCGTTCTCTTTGAAGTTTTGCTACGTTTGCTGTTGTAAATTTTGTTTTTCTTATTTTTTTTTTTTTTTTTTTGAGACGCGGGTCTGAGCCGCCTGAGTGTGGGCAGGTGG
>NW_012153174.1:8167957-8184128 GCF_000956105.1 Propithecus coquereli
CGGGTCTCGCTCTTGCTCAGGCTGGTTTCGACCTCCTGAGCTCAAACAATCTGCCTGCCTCGGCCTCCCAGAGGGCTAGGATTACAGGTGTGAGCCACCGCGCCCGGCCTGTTTTTCTTATTTTTGAACTTAAAGTAAATGGAATCATACTTTATATAATCTGTGATTTCCCAGTTTTACTCAATTTTGTGTGTCCCATAGAGATTTATCGGTGTTGTTTTATGTAATTATACTGTGTTCATTTTCACTCCATACTGATTTCAGTTGAAGGGATAGACCATTCTTTTGTTGATGGACATTGGATTCATGTCTAGCTTTCTGTTACTACAAAAAGTGCCACCATGAACCTTCTCATGTATCTCCTTGTGCACAAATGCAAGTGCTTGTTTACCTAGGAGTTGCATTGCTGAGTCATACAGTATGTGCTTGCTTCACATTTTCTGCATTCCGCTCAACTGGTTTCCAAATTGGTTGTAGCAATTAATTCTCCATCGGGAACGTGTTTGATGTTCCACATCCTTCCCAAGAATTAATATTGTCAGATATTAAAATCTTTGCCAGCCTGGTGGATCTGAAATGGTTTCTCATTGTGGTTGCTGATGAGCTGGAGGATGTTTTCCTATATTTATGAGCCGTTTTTTATTTCTCTCTGTGAAGTGTTTTCAAGTTTCTTCCCCATTTTTATGTTGGAATTGTTTATCTCTTATTTACTTCTACAGTTCTTTTTTTTTTTTTTTTGAGACAGAGTCTCTCTCTCTCTATCGCCCTGGCTAGAGTGCAGTGGCATCGTCATAGCTCACTGAAACCTCTAACTCCTGGGCTCAAGCAATCCTCCCGCCTCGGCCTCCCAGACTGCTAGGATTACAGGCATGAGCCATTGGGCCCGGCCCAGCAGTTCTTTATACATGTGTTCTGGACCAGGGGTCCAACCTTCTTGGCACCAGGGACAAGTTTCATTCATGGAAGACAATTTTCGACGGTCAGTGGGGGTGGTGGTGGGGAGGCGGAGCTCAGGCAGGGGTGCGAGCAATGGGGAGTGGAGCGGCTGTAAATACAGGCAAAGCTTCGCTGGCTTGCCTGCCGCTCAGCTCCTGCCATGCCGGCCCCTCCTAAGTTTCATGGATGGAAGACAATTTTTCTACAGACAGCGGGCAGGGGTGGGAGGTGGGGGTGTTCTGCAGCCTAGGCCCTGACAGGCCTTGGACCGGGGGTTGGGGACTGCAGTTCTAGACAATACTCCTTTGTCAATTATAGGTATGGCAAACATTTTCTCCCAGAGATTTGCTTTTTTTTTTTTTCATTCCTTTTTAAGGTCTTATTATAGAATAGAATTTAAAAACTTTAACTTAGTAGAAATCATCAGTCTTTCCCTTTGTGTTTTTGCTTTGGTATTTTGAGAACTCCTTCTCTGCTTTGGTACACTCATATTTTGCCTTTAAAATTTTATGGTTTTGTCTTTCTCCTTTGTTTTTAATACTCTGGGATTGACGTTCGTGTATGGTGTGTGCTGCGAGTGCAGTTCCGTGTTTTCCGTCTGTGTCATGGTGTCCTAGCACCGCGGCTGGAACGCTCTGCGGGCCGGCCGGCTCACGCACAGGCTCCCCGCGTGCTGCTCTGCTGATCAGTTTGTCTGTCTCTGCGTCAGTGCCACATTGTTCTAATTTCCGCAGTTTTGCAACAGTTCTTGGTATCTGTAAGGCAATTCCTTATACCTTACTCTTCTCTGAGGTGTGTCTTGGCTGTTCTCTGCTTTTTATTCTTCATATATATTTTTCAATCAGTCTATCAAGTTTTACAAAATAACTTGTTGAGTTTCAACTGAAATTGCATTGAATGTATAGATCCATTGGGGGAGAACTCATATCTTCAACATTTAGTTTTTTGATCCACAAATATGATTGCCTGTTTCTCTATTTATTTAGATTCCTTTAAAAAGTCTTTTAATAAAGTTTTATTATTTTCCTCATAAAAATCTTATTTATGGTTAGATTTAGTCTTAGATTTTTTATAATTTTGTGTGTCTCTTTTAAAGAATACATTTCCAAACTATTTGTTGGTGGTATATAAACATATAGTTGATTAAAAAAATTTATTTTGAAATAATTACAGGTTCACAGGAAATTGCAGACAGAGTACAGACAGGTCCCATGTATTTCACCCGCTTTCCTCATGGTCTCATCTTATGTAAATGCAGCATGACATCCAATCAGGACGTTGACATGGCACAACGGGTGTGTGGTTCTGCTTTGTGCCATAGGCAGGTTTGGGGACCAGGACCGAGATGCAGAACTATTCCATCCCGGCAAGGCGCTCCCTGTGCCACAGCCTCCCCCGCCCCGCCGTCACCAACCTGGGCCACTGATCTTTTCTCCATTTCTATAATTTTGTCATTTCAAGAAGTTTATATAATGGAAACATACAGCATGTGATCTTTTGATATTGGCAGTTTTCACTCAGCACAATGTGCTCGAGATTCATTCACAGTGTTGAATAGTTTGTCCGTTTCTGTTGTCCACGGTACACATGTGTCACAGTTGGTTTAGATGTTCACCTGTTGTAGGACAGTAGGGTTGTCCCCGGTGTTTGGCTACTACAAATGATTGCCCCGGACAATTGTGTCCAAGCTTTTGTAGGTATAACTTTTCATTTCTGAGACAAAGGCTCAAGATAATTTCTTGGTGGTATCGTATCTTTAACTTTTTAACAAACTGCCAGCTGTTTTCCAGATTGAGTCTACCATTTTGCATTTCCACCAGTCACGTATGAGAGATTTAGTGTTTAATGCATCCTCGCCAGTATTTGGTATTGTCACTATTTTAATTTCAGCCATTGTATGGGTGTGTAGTGATACTGCATTGTGTTCTTCATGTTCACTTCTCTAATTGTTCATGATGTTGAGTATCTTTTCACGTGCATGCCATCCTTATGTCCTCGTTAGTTCGTGTCTTTTACTCATTTTTTAATTGGATTGTTTGATTTTTTTACTGTTGAGTTTTGAGAATTCTTTATGTATTCTAGATAGGAGGCCTTTGTCAGATATGTGCTTTGCAAATGTTGTCTCCCAGCCTGTATCTTGTCTTTCCACCCTCATAACAGAGTCTTACGGAGCAAAAGTTTTTACTTTCAGTGAAGTCCAGTTTACTGACTGGCTTTTCTTTTATGCATTATGCTTTGGGTGTCAGGTATAAGAACTCTGCCCAAGTCCTAGTTCCTGAAAGATTTCTCTTATTTTTTTCTAAAAGTTTTTAAATGGTACATTTTGTGTTTAAATCTAAGATTGATTTTGAGTTAACTTTTATATGAAGTGTGAGGTTTAGTTTAGGTTAAGGTTCATTTTCCTTAAAACTTATGGATCTCCAATTTGTTGAAATATCTATTCTTCCTCCCTTGAATTACTTTTGCACCTTTGTCAACGATTCTTTGGCTGTACTTCTGTGGGTCTGTTTCTAGATTCTCTACTCTGCTCCACGACCCACGTGCCTGTCACTCGACCAACACCGCGCTGTCCTAATACAGATCCTCAGTAAGTCTTACGACTTCATGGAGTGATTCCTCGTACTTTATTCTTCTTTTTTCAGAATAGTCTTAGCTATTCTAGTTCCTTTGTCTTTCCATATGAATTTTACAATAATATTGTCTATATCTATAAAAAATCTTACTGGGATTTTGATAGGATTTGAGTTAAATCTCTATGTCACTTGGGGACAACTGGTATTTTTATGATCTTTAATCTCTAAACCTATGAACATGGTGCATATCTCCATTTATTTAAATCTTTGATTTTTTTCATCTATGTTTTGTGGCTTTCTGCATACAAATTCACTACATGTTTTATTAGACTGTTTCCTAACTACTTAATTTTTTTTGAGTGACTGTAAGTGGTGTTGTATTTTAAATTTGTTTCCTTATGTGCATTGCTAGTATACACAATTATTTTTAAATATCTTATATCTTGCAACTTTGCTTAACTCATTTATTAGTTCCAGGAGTTTTAAAACATAATTTCCTTGAGATTTTTCTCTGTAGACCATCATGTCATCTACAAATAGGGGCAGTTTTGTTTCTTCCTTTCTGATTCATATGTGTTTTTATTTCTTTTCTTGGATGGGCCGAATCTAATCACGTCAGTCCTTCAAAGTGGAAGAGGAAGGAAGAGGTGTGGGTGAGGGAGATGAGGTGATGGAGGGAGAGACAGGAGAGGTGAAGCGTGCGAGGCACGATGCCCCCGTGCCGGCCTGGACTGTGGCGCCTGCTCCTCCCTTTGATGCCATGTTGCGTTCCTGGCTGCGGGATTTTCTGGGCTTCCTCCCTGTGCTACTCCTGCAGTGGGAAGCTGTGCATCACCACATTTTAAAACTCCGAACTAGCTATATGGTGTGCTTTGGCCATTTCCAGACGGATGCTCTTGCAGCCGGCATGGGCATTGCTTTTTTATTTTTTGTACAAGATTGGATGCGCCACAGATAGTGGTGCTCTGTTGGCCTCAGTTCTGGAGGGAAGACGATGTGGAACAGAGCTGCTGTTGACACTGGAGGAACACGTGACCATTAGGGAAAGGCACTGGGCTTTTGGGTTGTTGGTTACTGCAGTAAAACCCTGTTTGTTATGACGAATACATCCTCCTTCCTCGATATCAAAGTCACTGTTTCCACGTCACCCACCATGCGTGTGTGCTGGGAGGCCCATCTCTGTTGCCCGCCCCCTCCAGGCCTCCTTTCCTCCTGGCTTCCAGCTGGGCTCAGCCCTTGGGAGGCACCAGGGCACTGCTGGAGAGAGAAGAGAGTGCTCAGGTATTTTTCCCCTGGCTTTTTCCTTGCCAGGCTGTGGGTTAGAGGTGGCCATGCTCCTCTACCTAAGACCTCAGCAATGTGGTAGCACCTCTTGCCTTGCCCCTCAGACCCAGAAATGGACCTTCTGCTATTGTTGTAGCTCAGGTCAAATCTCGTCATTTCCCTTCACTTCCCCCCTTGATTAAACTCCTTAATTACCCTCGAACCCTGACTGGTACCCTGAGCATCGGTGCAGGGCGGATGCACCAAGTTAGAAGGAGCAGACAGAGCTGTCACCACCCCGGGAAGGACCTTCAGAACACTGCCCCTTTCTGTGGGGGGGAGCGGGGGCCTCCACAGCACTGCCTTTGGGTGGCGAGGTCAGCACCGTATACTGTGCCCGCAATCACATGCTGCGACCAGGTGTCGGACCTGGATTTGCAGTCATTATTGTGATGTGCTGAGTCCTGAAGAAGGGTTGTTATCCCAAATTCTCAGGAAGGAAACTGCCAATCTGAGAATTCATGACACTGCAGGCCACCTACAAGGAAGCAAGCAGGCTGTCTTCATAGCTATGGTAAGCAGAATTTCTGGAATTGCCCCTGAAGGTGTCCTGCCCTGCCCCCCACACCCGGTGGATGTGAGCATGATGAGAAACTCCCCCTTGCTCGTGGCAGGCCCTGTGGCACAGCCACCTTCGGAAAAGGAGGTCTCCCGAGAGCCCTTCAGGGCCGAGTGCTGTCCTGGGCTGCTGGCAGACATCAGGATCAGAGCACGAGGGGATTTGATGCCCTGCCGCCGGCTCCCGCGAGCTGAGAAGTTTGTCCTTTCCTCCTGTGTACCTGCCACACCTGGTGGCCAGGAAATCTGCACAGCTAGATGCAGGGCAAATCCGGGGAGCTGGAAGCTGTTCTTTCGTTGGGTAGCAGCTTGAAGGACGTGGTGGCTGCTGTCCTTTGGGTTGGGGATTCCCTGCTGTGAAACGGCAGCCGCATGGATTCCCGGCCTTTGGTCTCCCAGACGGAGCCCCACGCGGACGCTGTGCCCTGTCACGCCACAGCCACGCTGCGCTGGAGGGTCGTCCTTCCCTCAGGCCCGCGCTTCTCATCTGAAATGACGGCGCCAGTGTGTGCCAGAGCACAGCCGCAGACCATCGGCTGCAGGGTCCCGGGCCTGCGCCGAGCCTGGGAGTTAGTTAGAAGACCCAGGACAAGCCCCCACGGGCAAGGCTTATGTGCCGTGAATTTTGAAAGCAACTGCCCTAGAAATGTTTCTTTGAGGAAATATTCTTAAGCACAGATCTGTGTTAATACAGTCTGTAGCATCCCACTTTTGTGAATAAGCAGAGTTGAGTGAATCATGCTCTTAGACATGGTAACTTCCCCGAATCTCTGAATTGTACTGACACTAGTCTGCCCACGAACGCTGGTGTCAGGTAAACTCTAAGCTACTTTACTCAGCTGATCAGAGAAAGTTCCTTTATTCATGTAAAGCTGGGCCAAGTCAACCCCATATGGGAAGAGTCTAAATCCAATTTCAGATGCTTGCCTGGTGCGTGGTCACAGTGGAGAATGAGGGATCCACATCAGTGCTACAAAATCATCGAGCAGTGCGTATTCCGCAGACGGTGGGTGGGTGTGTTAGAATCTGGAACTTAGCATTTCTGATTTTCTGGCACAATATAGGTGTAAGCTATTCGTACATGTGTCCTATTTGGGCCATCTATGCTATCTCAAAGGTCTGAAATGCAGTTGCTCATTTTGAGTCATTTGTTCACATTTTTGTGTGTTCTCTGATTGATGGCAAGTCTTTCAAAGATGGTATAATTTAAAAATTACTTGCACACACCTGGAGAACTTGGATGGCACTCATCATGCATTTGAAGAATTAAAAAATTATAATAAAAAATAAACAGAAGTATAACTATCAGCTCTATCAATGAGATTTGAAACAAAGTTATTTGCACAGTCAGTGAAAGAACATTTGATCTGTTTGCTGTGAGAAGGAAGCTTTGCCAGGCAGCAGTCATGCATTAAGGACAATTGCAAAACAGAGATGAGCTGCAGCATGTTGGTTTGACCTCCTTGGTGTGTGGTAATAAAGTATTTTCTTTCCTTTTGGAAAAAATCATGGAAGCCACATCATCTCTAGAATTCTATTATTTCATGACTCTTTCTCAACTTTCTTGTCTATTATTGGGAAGAAAACCTTTTTCTCTTGAAACATTCCCTTTTTTACTTTAAGCCCTAACAATTTGCAAATGTCAGTGGGAGAACAAAAAGGCCTTTTGCAGCGAAGCTGGCCTGGAGGAAAAGATGGAGGTGTGGTCATTTCTTCATGGAGGCTTTCCTTGGGGGCCCTCCATGGCCACACCGTGGTCACCAGCCCTTTCAGTGTGGAAGGCAGCAGCCTCGGGGGCAGCCTGGTCTGGTTCACAAGGCAACACGACTGCATCCCTCGCTGGCCTTTCTAATACATGAGACAGAGATTTGAGGCTCTAGAGACTGGAAACCATTGGTAGACTTTTAGTGAGGCTTGGGAATGTGTTTATATTTTGATAACTTTTCTATTGACCAAAAGTTTTTTAAATTGATGTGGCTCAAAGCCTAATGTGTCACCTGTCATTGGATGTAGGGAAATAGTCTTGGGCATGTGTGGGACCGAGGAGGAGAGTGGGTAATGAGGAACAGGGGAGGACGGCTAGTCAAGGAATGCATCCGGGACGGGTGCCTGTTCAGTGGGGTAAGTTAGAGTACTGCCTTCTGCCAGACACCCACGTCGATTCTAGAGGAAATACATTCCGGAAATGAAAAATCTAAAATTGAAAACGTGCTAAAAGAAAATATAGGGGGATATTTTCATGACTTTGGAGTCTGAAGAGTTTACTAAGCGAGACACAGAATCCAAAAACTACAGAGGAAGTGATCGACAGATCTGGCCAACAAAACCAAAGAAAATAAAAACCCAAACCACTTGTCATTAGTGAATGACACCATAAACAAAGGTTCAAATACAAGCCAAAGGCCAGTAGAAAATATCTGCTACACATAAAAGGGTTATGATCACAACAATTAAAGAGTTCACACAAACCAGTGAAAAAAGAAGACAAATAACAGAAGGGGCAAAGTCAAGTCTGAGAAAAAAATGGTAATGACCGGCAGATGCCGCAAAGCAAATGCAAATGTCAGCGAGGGGCCTGGTATCACTGGTTAGACTGGCCAAAGTTCGGAAGGTGGAGACTGCATGTGGGTCAGTGGGGTGCAGAGGACGGTGCATGCACAGCCCGTTCGTGCCGATTAGGGCGGCTGTTTGGGTGGTGTTTTGGCAATGGCCATCATAATTTGGTAGGATTTGGAAAAATTAAAAATGCACATTTTTGACCCAGCAATTCTGTTTTTGGAATAGAGCTTACATGAACACTTGCATATGGACACAAGATGAATAAACGATTAACTATACCTTGCATTATTACACAGGGAAAATTGGAAACAACCTTAATGTCCATTAACAGGAGATTAGTGAACAATTTTTGGTACATACATTTCTCTTGTGAAATATTATGGGGCAATGCTAAACAGATGACTGCTAAGGTACAGAAATAGATGTCTTTTTGGTGACTTTTTAGTGTCATGGTGCCAGACATGGATTTCTGAGCAAATCTTATTTCCCATAGTGGTGTTTGGGAGAGAAGCCTCCAAGGTGGAAGGACGGGAGTGCTGGCTCCAGCCCAGAAGGGACGTTATGTCCGTGAGCCATCCCGTGCTTGCCGCCTCGTCCCTCCTCAGCCCGCTGGAAGCCAGCTTTTGCTCCACCAGCCCCAAAATGGTTTTGCTAAGATTACCAAAAACTTCCTGGCTGCTGAGTCAAATGGGAAATTCTTAGTTCTCATGTCACTTGATCTCTCTCCATTTTGAAATGTTCTCTTAACTTCCACGAAATCACGCACATCTAGCTTTTCCTACCTCTGGGCTACCTGCAGTTTCTCTCTCTTCCTGCTCCTCAGATGCGCTCTAGGGTTTGTCTTCAGACTGTTTGTCTTCCTTTCTGTGCTCTCTGGTCTTCCTACATGAACCTTGAGCTCTCATGGCTTTCCAATCCCCGTGCCATGTTTCTAGGCCAGACTCTTCCCCTGTGCTCCAGACCTCCATCTCCACTGGTACCCGGGCATCGACCTGAGCACCTTGACTTCAGCACGTCAGAATCAGACTCATTTTCTCTGAGCCTGGGTCAGTCCTCCTTGCCTGGCCGCGTCTTCGTGATTGGCACCACCGTCTGTGCCTTCAGAAACCCAAGCGTGTCCTCCATCCCTCCCTTTCTTGCTCCACACTCACTGAAGATGCAGCGCTGCCTATTCTTTGTCACTGAGCCCAGTGTCCTTCACCCAAAGCCATTGTCTTGGCTCAAGTCACGTTTCTTGGCCTGGACCAGTGGAACAGTTTTCTGAACGGTCTCTCTGCCTCCAGCCTGGCTTCTCTCTAACCCACTGTGCTGCAGTGGGTAACGCACCATCCACCACTGGCTTTCCATTAATTTTAGGATAACATGTAAGGCTCTAACTATCTGCCATTTATCTTTCATTCCGTCCTGCTCTCTCTCTGCTATACCTTTGCACACAGAAATACCTGTGGTCCTTCTTATGTGCCATGTTTTCATGCCATGTTTTATTCCTTAACAAGATATTTCCTGAACTCTTCCTAAGTGCCAGGCTCTAATCTACATGCTGCACCATGCTCCTGCCCTCATGGGGCATACATCCTAAGCAGGGGAGGCCAAAAATAAGCGTGCAGACAGATAGGATCATGTAATGTAATGACAGATGCTGTGGGGAAGGTAAAGGAGAGCCAGACACCAGACAGTCTGGAGTAAGGAGGCAGTGTGACCCTAGCTAGGAGGTCAGGGAGGTCCCTGTGACTAAGTGAGTCTTGGCCTCAGACCAGACTGTGGGAAGATTCTGGGACAGAGCACTCCATGCAAGAACAAGCAGTGCAAAGGCCCTGTGGCAGGAGCAAGCTTGGCTTGGCACATTCTAGAGGCAGAGAGATGGCTGGTGGTGCTGAGTGTGAAAAGGAAGGTGCAACCTCATGATGCTTTTGGGTGCAGGTACAAAAGCCCCAACTCAGACTGATTTAAACTGTAGGGAAACTGGTGATCCGCTATTTCTGGCAGTGTAGAAATGGGGAGTGCCTGGCCGGTTTGTTTGAGAGACTGCCACGTCGTGAAGGACCAGGCCATCCATCTGCTTTGCTTTGCTTTGCTTGTGGCGAGTGCTTCAATCTAAGGCCGGAAGCCAGAGAAACGCCGAGCGCCCAGGGTCACAGGCAGGCCCGACAACATCCAGAGCTAAAAGGGGAGCTTCTCTTCTTGGGGCCCCTCTCCCGAGGAAGGCCTTTCCTGTCCGGCGGACTTCCTGCGAGTCTCACCTGCTGCACGCGGCTGCGTGGCCTTCGGAGCCGGCGGCACCGGCACGGGTGACCGCAGCACAGGCGGCTGGAGGCGGCGCTTGCGGTGTAGACGCGGTGTGCGTGTGTGGCAGGGCGGACACTTGGGGACGCCGGGGCAAGCGCTCGGAGGTTTGGGCAGGTGGCAGGGCAGGATCGCTGCCGTGGGGCAGACGCAGCAGTGGCGGCGCAGGCTGTGGCGAGCGGCGCGTCGGGTCTCGGGCACGGTCTAGACAGCGGAGCGCGGGGCTGGGCTGAGGGACCTGCGAGCGAGCAGGGGCGGCGGCGGCGGGGACAGGGAGGAAAGCGGGCGGACTCCCAGAGCTGTGGGCTGGGCCGCTGGGTGGCGACGGGCACGAGCCGCGGGGACTGGCAGAGAAGCGGGTGTTGGGCAGAGGCGAGCTTCAGTTTTCACCTGGGTCCAGTGCTCCCATTAGCCCCCAGCCGGGTGCCGGGAAAGCGGCCGCAGAGCTGAGCACCGGCCGGGGAGAGCGGGCCGGAGCCGCAGGGCAGACCCGATGGGAGAGAGGCGCGCACTGGAGCCCGCGCGGACCGGAGAGAGGGCAGCGCGGACCGGAGAGAGGACAGTGCGGACCGGAGCGAGGAGGGCTTCACGACCCGGCGGCCAGCAGCGCTTTCGGACGCCGCGAGAGAGCAAGTGCGGGGAAGACGAACACCGGCCACCAGGTTGGGCGTTCCGAGGCTTCTTTGAGAGCTGCTTCCTGGGAGGTGGAGGCGGAGTCCCGACCCGAGGGCAGCGCCGCCTGGCCCTGCCGCCTCTGAGGCTGTGTGGCCGGCAGTCAGGAGAGATGTTCCGTCCTTTGCCGCCTCCGCCTCCCCGCCCCTTTGCAAAACTCTCGGCGACCCTCCCCGGGAGCGCTTCTGGAACCTTCCTGCGCCCCACCCAGCCGCTGTGACTGGTTCTGTGCGACTTCACGGCGCCCTGTGCTTAGCTCTGTCACCGGCGGCGGCGCAGCTCCCGGTGAACAGTAGGTGACCCCAGATGCCTCCAGGGTTGACTCGAACCGCTTCCCCTGAGATCGTGAGCTCCGCCGGAGCACAGACCGGCTCCCTCCACAAATCCTCAAGGGCGCACAGGATGGCTGGTGGGGGCGTGAGCGAGGGGCCAGCAGGCCGAGGAGCTGTCCTGGCCTCATGCCGGTACGACTACGCTGCTCCCTTTCCTTGTGCTAAATGACCCCTCGGTGTTCACCGGCCCTTCTTCCCGGAGGCTCTGGGACTCTGAACACATTCATGCTTCTGTGTTTACCTGTGTGACGTTGTATTTTTGGTCCTCTGTCATCTTTCCAAATTATTTTTATGTGAAAGCCCCTCCCAACACTTGAATCGGCCTCCTTGGCATATTTCGAGTTTTGGTCTGCTTTTCCCAACCCGCAGGACTAGCGAATGTTACGGCATTGGCGCTGCAAATGTGTGATATTATACAGGTTTGCGATTTGTGCTTCGGGTGAATTATGGAGAAATTCGTCAAAGGAGTAACTTGTAAACTAATTATGCTTAATGTATATCTTTAAACAAGGCAAATATGGGTACAGCCCGATGCCTCCTAGCCCCACAGGGGGCAGAGGTGCACCCAGCCTCCTAATGTAGGAACCACTGTCTCCTAGGACTGAAGGCTGCTCTTTGCACCAGGGCTTCTTGATGTCATAGAGGAAACAAAGCCTCCTTCTGAGGTGCCAGTTTGGCCAGGCAAAGACAAAGGGACATTTAGATAAAGTCTCCAGACACTTACTTAGCCTCAAAATCACTTCTTCAAATTTGCACATTGTGCAACATTGCAGATCTTCAAATGTATTTCTGTCACTGGGAACTGGCTCCAATACGCTTTATGTTGTCATGGGGAGGGAGTAGGGAAGGGATTAGTTGTCTTTTTTCCCCTTCCAGGGAACTGCCAAAATAATTTTAACTCTCCCAGATGAAGTAAGTCTTAGAATTGTGGTTCTCCTGAGGTTCACTTGGAAGAAGACAGAGCAATTCTGAGAAACCAGTGGTGGGGGCCGCCAAGACGCTGGTCTCCCTGGCCAGGGCCTGTGTTTCCTGGCATCAGGGTCAGCTGGGGAACAAAGCCACAGTCTGCAGGATCGGAGAGGTGGTTCAGACACGTGTCTTTGCTCACCTGAAAGCCCTCTGCCTGGCTCAGTATCCTCACTTTAAATTGCTGACTGTAATCCAAATCCAAGATAACTGTTTTGGAGTTTGCCCTCCCCCCACGGGGCTGCGGCTGCCTTTGTTCTTTCCCAGCGAGGCCTTCCTCCTGCTGGGCGGCAGCTGGCAAAGCCAGGCTCCGCTCAGGCTGTCCTTGAAGGTGCGCCCTTTCCAGCTAATTGGAGGTCGCCACACCGCAGTGCTGCATCTCTCATTCTGGCGTTTAGAGATAGACAGGGAGGGGCTGTGACTAAGGGTTGGTAAGGATTTCTCAGGGTTATAAGAACCACAGAATTTCGGAGCTGCAAGGTGCTTTTAGACAGTCCCAGAGTGGAGGTGCAGAAGTAATCTGGAGGGCCGGGCAATGCAATCAGTGTGTCCCACTGCAGACACCTGCCCTGTCGGCACCTTCATACCCCTTGTGCAGGCTGAGGAGGCATCAGTTTTGAAATGGCAGTTGAGTGAGGGTCAGAAAAGAAGAGGGGAGGAGTCAGTTCCTTCATCTGTGCCGTGGGCTGTTGTGAGGAATAATGAGCTCATAGGAGCAGTGCCGGCAAGTAGCAGGTGGCTGTCATCAGTGCATGGAGGATCGTCTTCTAATACAGTCCCTTTATTTGAAAGCTAAATACACCAAAGCTGAGAGAAACTTAGATGATCTGCCCAACAGCACACGGCTGTCAACAGCAGAGCTCAGGAGCAGACTGTCTCTTCTAACCTTTTCCCATTTCACTTGCTGCAATTCACATCTTTCGGTTACATCTTCATAAAACTGTAAAATGAAATGTTTAATTAAAAGTTTTTTATGATTATCTTTTGCAATATAAAAATAATATTAGTATAAAAGTGAGAGATTTCGTGGGGGAGCTTCCACAGGCTGGAGGCATGGTATGACCCGTCTGCCCAGGGTCTGACGTTGTCTGGACACTACCCCTATGAAGACCATTCTCGAGGTTCCTCTGTGCAGTTCCCTTAAGTGTGGTGCTGGGAACAAAAGCTGAAAGTCACTGTCCCACTCCCCCAGTTGTTCATGGCCTCCTGGGAAAGGCAGATTGGTGAATAAATCATTGACAACGTTGCTTAATAAACCAGAGCAGACCCAGCCTGGGGTAAGACTGTGGCCGGTGCTCAATAAGTGGCAGTTGTTATTTCTGAGTGACTTGCACGGGGTCACGTAGCTATTGGTGCAAGACAGGCTGGCACCAGGCACCTGATGTTGACTCCACACAACGTGATTTTCCTGATATGCTAAGGCTGTGTGGGAAAATGAAGTTCAGAATTTATGATTAGTAATATCTTAACTGCACACTTTAGAGATTGCCAAGAGCTCTCATATTGAGCATGGAAGTTAAGAGCACAGACTCTAGAATCAGATTTTCTGAGCTTAGGTCCTGACACTGCTGCTTCCTGGCTATGTGGTGCTGGGAAAGTTACTAGACTCTCCAAGCTCGATTACCTCATTTGTACAACAAGGATAGTAATAGCATCTACTTCAAAGGATGGGATGAGATAATACTTGGAAAGTTCGTAGAAGTGTCGTCTAACACAGAATAAGGAAATAATTAATGTTATCAATTGTTGTCATTATAGTCATTATTTCTTTCGATCCTCACCCTATCCAGTGAGATAGGCAAGGTAGGTATTATTACTCTCATTTTACAGGTGGTCTTAGAACCTGCTCGAGGTCATAAAGCTAACAGGACTTGAGTCCTATTTTCGTGTTTCGAATATTTTGGTGTTTTGAATCTCTAAAGACAGGAAATAGTTGGCGTGTAACCCGGCAAAGGTGGAATTAAACCCAAAGTGTGAGTGTTGCATTTCGTCCTCTACGAGGAATGCCTGGCCATGCCATTCCTGGGCCATGGATGCTGTGGAGAGCTCTGGTTTCTCCTGAGCTACACACACTTTCAGCTCATCAGTTGACCTGTTCCCACCAGACTCAAGTATGAAACTAGTGTGACAAGTTATTACGTGGAAAAATGGTGTTGTGGTCAAATAAATTTGGGAAATTGAGCTACAAGATTTCTATTGAGAAATGCACAATGTGTATTAGCATACTGTAGGTTAAAAAGTTATGCAGAACTTTGTTGAACCCAGGGTTTCTCTGAGTTATTTGTCTACAAGACCCTGTTCCCATTACGTCTGTTATTATCCCACCAAACTCGTGCTAAGTGGAGTACTCTTTGGGAAAAACCATAAGGCTCATTCATCTCATGTGCTAGAACCTGAATGTGCATGTTCACCCGTCCGTCCACTCGCTCTGTAAATAGGCACAGGCCAGGCACTGTGGGCACTGGGAGTGATACAGGCACATTATCTGTCTTGGGGGGATAACATGGCATTAATCAAATAGACAAAATGTGCAATTAAAACTGGATAAGAACTATGAAGAAAACTGTTCGATAGTAATGCTCAACAAAGGAAATGGATGTGTAGGGGGGTCAGGAGGACGTGTTGCAGGGAGACAAACTTCTGGGGTGAGAGGAGGACATGTGCAGAGGCTGTGGACAGGGAGGGTGATGAAGTGGAGGGGCTGACTGAAGTCCCGTGTGACAGGCACAGGCACAGCAGCATCCGGGAGGAGGCTGCAGAGGCCGCAGGGTCAGGCCCGTGGACACTTGCAGACATGTTAGGGATCTTGGTCTTTAGGAACCATGGGAAGCCAGTGAATTGGTCAGGGCTGGGATTGTGGTGAGATGAGTAAAGCACTTGCCTCAGGCACAAAACTTAAGGGGCCCCAAAATTCAGTAATCAAGATAAGCAATGCAATAACAATCAGTATGAATGCAAAAAAATCCAGGATGAACACAACATCGCAATTCCAGGTGAAGACAGGATCCCACAGTACTATGACAAGCCATTAGTGGAGGCTGTGGCCAAATGGAAGATGTATGCCCCATGTGCATGTTTGCATAGTAGCCTCCCTCTACCTGCAGTTTCAGTTTCCTGTGGTTAACTGTGATCCAAAAATATTACATGGAAAATTCCAGAAATAATTCATACGTTTTAAATTGCATGTCATTCCGAGTATCATGATGAAATCTCACACCATCCTGCTCCATCCTGTCCTGGGTCGAGAATCATCCCTTTGTCCAGTGTATCCACTGCTGGGTACACTCCCCACCTGTCAGTCATTGACAAGGTCTGCTCCTGACGTCCAGCCATCGTCATAGCTCAATGCTCCAGCGTCACCCAAGGCAGATGATTGTCTTTCTCACTCATCGTTAGAAAGTCAAGAGTAACCTAATGCTTCCACTGACCTACTGCTACGTCACAATGCCTATGTCATTCGCCTCACTCCTCGCCACGTGGGCATTTTATCATCTTACATCATCGCAAGAAGAGGGGCGAGTACAGTACAATAAGATAATTTGAAAGCAAGAGAGAGAAACTATATTCACAAAACTTCAATTACAGTATATTGTTATAATTGTTCTATTTTATTATTAGTTATTGTTAATCTCTTACTGTGCCTAATTTATAAATTACATTTTATCATAGGTCTGTATGTATAGGAAAAAACATTTATGTAGGGTTTGGTACTATTCACAGCTTTAGACATCCACTGGGGGTCTTGGAATGGATAAGGGGGACTACTCTATACCTGATACCAGAACATTAAAGTAGAAGAACTACATTTTGAAAACATTATTAATGGGCCGGGCGCGGTGGCTCACGCCTGTAATCCTAGCACTCTGGGAGGCCGAGGCGGGCGGATTCTTTGAGCTCAGGAGTTCGAAACCAGCCTGAGCAAGAGCGAGACCCCGTCTCTACTAAAAATAGAAAGAAATTAATTGGACA
>NW_012153174.1:8184223-8197243 GCF_000956105.1 Propithecus coquereli
GGAGGCTGAGGCAGAAGGATTGCTTGAGCCCAGGAGTGTGAGGTTGCTGTGAGCTAGGCTGATGCCACGGCACTCACTCTAGCCCGGGCAAAAAGAGTGAGACTCTGTCTCAAAAAAAAAGAAAAAAAAAAAAACCAAAACATTATTAATGAGTTAGCTTCCATTAAAGCTAGGAAGGTAAAATTATATTTGATCTGTTTTGGTATAAATAAAATTTTTAAGCTTAAAATACTGTTGTGAGTTTTAATAACCTGCAGTTAAAATATTTATTTTTTTACTACTTTAATGTTCTGGAAAAAAGTTAATCATTAAAAATTACAAAAAAATATAAACATAGGGCATACATTTTTCCTTTTGTCTCAGGCTCCAGCATTGCTTGGCATGGCACTGAACAAGGGGGTGATGGGTCAGATGTGACTTTTGCAAGTTTCTCTAACTGCACCATGGAGAGAAGGTTGGTGGAGGGAGGAAGCGCATCAAGAATGACTCTCAGGTGTCTCCACTGTACAGCCAGGTGGACAGTGCCATTCTCTGAGGAGGGGAAGGCTGGAGGAGGAGCAGGTGTTTTGGAGGGAGTACAGATAATGACTTTTTTCTTGGGTATGTTGAAGTCTGAGATGCCTTGGAGCTTCAACAGTCTGATAGTTTCAATTTCTCAAAGAAGAGTTATCAAATAGGCAGTTGGATAAATGGGTGTGAAGCTCAGAGGAAAAATATGGGTTAAAGGTGTGAGCTTGGGAGTTATGAATTGGCCAGGAGATGATCACTGCAAGAAATGAGGTCATCTATGGCAGGTTCTCAGCCCTGGGTGCACATTGGAATCACCTGGGAGGCTTTTTAAAATTCCTGATGTCCAGGCACCACTCCAGACCCATTAAATCAGTCCTTAGAGGTGAGGTCCAGGCATAGTTATTTTTCAAAAAGCTTCCCAAAGATTTCTGAAGATGGGGTAGATAATTCCTCCTTTTGCCTCGGTTGCTAACTACAACTAAAAACCTTGGACATTACATATGAAACAAGCATAAGAGGGCATTGAAAGGTGGAGAGAAAAAGACAGACTGGATAGGAACCTTGGAACCCAAGAAACAACAGGACAGGGAGTTTCCTGGGTTTTCTTTCTGCCTCATGGAGACCATATTTGGAGCTGAAAAGGCAGCAACCTGGAAACAGCAATGAGTGTAGACAGACAAAGCCCCAACAAAGCCTGCTTTCTTCAACCAAAGGACCAGGGAAGGGGCAGGTTAGCAAGGCAGAAGACTTTTAGACACTAACTTCTCTACTCCAGGCAAACACCACAGCAAAACTATGCCTCGTTCCCATGCACACGAGTTGGGGAGCCTGGACTTTCACTCATGAGGCTCTAAAGAGGGTCTCTAACAGAGCTGCCTGGTTGATGTCAGAGAAGGCCAAGCAGGGAGCTAGGTCTATTATCCCCTGCAGCTGGCAGGGAGCTCTCCTATCCTGTTGTGTCCCTGGAGACCACATGGAGAGCCTGGTCTTCCACCTCCACCTGGCAGTAACTAGGTGTGTGTTGACAGAGGTATCTCAATGGAAAGTCAAGACTTTCACCATCACCCAGTGGTAGGAAGCCCACTCCTCTGTTGGTGTCAGTGGAGACAGTGAGCTCGAACTCCCACCCGCCTCCAGCAGTAATGAGGAGCTCCTCCTCACCTTGGTATCAATGGTGGCCTAGTAAGGAACCAGGATTTCTAACTCTCCCTGCCATTAATGAGGCGGCATGGCCCCTCCCTTCCCCTTCTGGAATGGTGTCAGAGACATCTAGCTAAAACAGAGGCTTACATAAGATTCAGTGTCTTATAAACATAATATAAAAATGGCTCAGGCTTCAATTAGAAATCATTCATCAATACCAAGAACCAGACGATCTCAAAATGAATGAAAAAAAAGATAATCAGTAGATGGTAGAACCAAGATGATAGAGATGTTAAAATTATTTGACAAAAGGATGACATCAGCAAGATGGCAGACTAGGATGCTCTGGGCCCTCTTTCTCTCTGCAAGCACATCAGTTCAATAACATACAGACAGATTTCCTTTGTGAGAAAGCCAGTAACTAGTTCAGAGGCTTCTGCACCCTGAATGAGCATGAAACCAGCCACATCAGAGCAGTAGTAGGAAAATGTGATACATCTTCTCACCAGAATTCCTACCCCTAGCCCAGCACCATACAATTGGAAGGAAACCCTCAGCTCCCAGCTTCTCCTGGGAAGGGAGGGACTTAGACTGTACATCCAGTATTCCATCTTTTATGGGGGCTTCCCAATGGACTGGTTTCTGTCTTGGCTATCTCAGACCACTGATGGGACTCAGCATACAGATGTCTGGGGGCCTGTAAGAACAAAGCTGGTGGTTTGAACTAGTGTGTAAGTCATAACCTCTCCCTCAGCCCAGCACACAGTGCGCAGACAAAAACCTCAGATCTCAGTTTCTCCCCGGGACAGAAGGGAGTTGGAATATATGTCCAATGTCCAATTTTTCTGGGGGCTCCCCAAGGGATTGGCTTATGTCTGGTCTGTATCGGAGTGCTGATGGGTCCTAGAATACTCTAGAAGCCTGGGTGCCAGTGAGAACAGAGTTTGGACTGGCATGAAGATTTAAGAATCTCTGGCCAGCCTGACTGGTGAAGAACTTCTGTCTGTATGAGGCCAGTTGGTGAAGTCTGGAGAGGTGGCTGTTTCCTGTAATGTGCTGATACGAACACAAAGAGTCAGGAAAATGAAGAAACAGGAAATATGTCCGAAACAAGGGAACAAGGTAGATCTCCAGAAACTGACCTAATGAAATGGAGATACATGATTTACTTGACAGATAATTCAAATTAACCATCATAAAGATGCTCAATGAGATCAGGAGAAAAATTTATGAACATAGGAGAATTTCAACAGAGATAGAAAATATGAAAAAGTATCACACAGAAATCTTGGAGCTGAGAATAGAGTAACAACTGAAAAAATCACTAGAGGGATTCAATAGTAGACTAGATCAAGCAGAAGAAAGGATCAGTGAATTTGAAGAAAGGTCATTGAAAATTATTCTGTAAATCATTTTTAATTCTAGAATAAAAGGTAAAAGATAAAGTTATTAAAATAACTAAGACTATGTTAATGGATAAGCAATATAAAAAGACGTAAATTGTGACATCAATAGCATAAACTGTGAGTGTGGGAGAAGTAAAAGTATAGGGTTTTTATATGTGATTGAAGTTAAGTTGTATCAGTTTAAAGTAGATTATTATAACTATAAGATGTTTTATGTAAGCCCGTGGTAAACCACAAAGAGAATACCTACAGAAGATATGCAAATGAAAAAAGGAGCCAACCATATCAGTGCATTAAGTAAATGAAACACAAAGCAAGCAGCAGAAAGGAAAGAGGGACAAAAGAACTACAAGACAGACAGAAAACAATAAAAAAAAAAAAAGCAATGGTCAGACTTTTCCTACAAATGTTGCCAGTTACTTTAAGTGTAAATGATATAAACCCCCCAGTCAAAAGACAGAGTGGCTGAATGGCTAAAAAAAGATCCACCTGCAAGCTTGTCTATAAGAGACTCACTTTAGTCTTAGGACACACATGGGCTGAAGGTGAAGGGATGGAAAAAGATACTTAACACAGTGGTAACTGACAGAGTGCAGGGATAGCTATCCTTATATCTGGCAAAATAGACTTTAAGTCAAAAATTTCTTTGTCAAAAGAGACAAAGAGGCCGGGCGTGGTGGCTCACGCCTGTAATCCTAGCTCTCTGGGAGGCCGAGGCGGGTGGATTGTTCGAGCTCAGGAGTTCAAGACCAGCCTGAGCAAGAGCGAGACCCCGTCTCTACTAAAAATAGAAAGAAATTAATCAGACTACTAAAAATATATAGAAAAAAAATAGCCGGGCATGGTGGCACATGCCTGTAGTCCCAGCTACTCGGGAGGCTGAGGCAGAAGGATCGCTTGAGCCCAGGAGTTTGAGGTTGCTGTGAGCTAGGCTGACACCACGGCATTCACTCTAGCCAGGGCAAAAAAGCGAGACTCTGTCTCAAAAAAAAAAAAAAAAAAAAGAGACAAAGAAGATCGTTATATATTGATAAAAGAGTCAATGCAACAGGAAGATATAACAATTATAAATATATATGCACTCAACATCAAAGCCCCAAAATATATAAAGCAAACATTGACAGAACTGAACAGAGAAATAAACAGCAATACAATAATAGTAGGAGAGTTCAATATCCCACTTTCGATAAAGGATAGAACATCCAAACAGAAAATCAATAAGGAAACAGTGGACTTGAACAATACTTTAGATCAAATAGACCTAATAGACATATACAGAACAGCAGCAGTATACACATTCTTCTCAAATGCACATGGAATATTCTCCAGATAGATCTCAGATTAGGTCATAAAACAAGTCTTAACAAATTTAAGAAGATGGAAATCATACCAAGTGTCTTTCCCAACTACAATGGAATGAAACTAGAAATCAATAGCAGAAGGAAAACTGGAACATTCACAAATATGTGGAAATTAAACAACACACTCCTGAAAAGCCAATGAGTCAAAGAAGAAATCACAAGGGAAATTAGAAAATATCTTGAGACAAATGAAAACAAAAATACAATATACCAAATCATATAAGATAAAGCAAAGGCAGTACTAACAGGGAAGTTCATAGCAATAAATGCCTAAATTAAAGAAGAATAAAGAGCGTGCTGCCTGGCCTTTTCACCTGTCCCGAGGGCTGGACTTCTGGGTCTCTCCTTGCAGCCACTACATGAGAGCAGAGTATGAGCTGCAGCTGCTGGAGTCATGGCAGGACAAGCATTTAGAAAATTTCTTCCTCTTTTTAACTGTGCATTGGTTGAAAGGAGTGCAGCTGAAACTGTAACCAAAGGAGGCATTATGCTTCCAGAAAAATCTCAAGAAAAAGTATGCCAAGCAACAGTAGTGGCTGTTGGATCGGGCTCTAAAGGAAAGGGTGGAGAGGTTCGACCAGTTAGTGTGAAAGTTGGAGATAAAGTTCTTCTCCCAGAATATGGAGGCACCAAAGTCATTCTAGATGACAAGGATTATTATTTAGAGATGGTGACATTCTTGGAAAGTATGTAGACTGAAATAAATCACTATTGAAATGGCATTGACATGAAGCTTCCCATAACACTGAAGTTCTGAAATCTTTCATCATGTAAACAATTTCCATGTCTCTCTTTTATAATAAACTAATGATATCTAAATTGCTGACATGTAGTGTCTGAAATCTAGTTTCATGGTAGTGTTACAAACATTTCCAAATAAAAATACCTAGTGAGTGGTTTATCTTTACTTACTGATTTAAGGTGGTTTTAGGGTTCTCTAGTTTATGCTTTTTTCAAGTAATCTGCAGAGAATTCTAGGAGACAAAGTTTTCTAGGTAGATGCATTTTCACACTGAATTTAGCTTTATTACATGATTGATACTGAAGCAAAGCCATGGATTTACATTTTAAGAAAATTAAGTAGCAATATTCTGACTTCAAATTTAACAAGCTAAAAAAAAAAAAAGAATAAAGATCTCAAATAACTTAACTTTGTACCTCAGGACCTAGGAAAGAAAAAGAACATCCTAAGCCAAAATTAGCAGAAGGAAGGAAATAATAAAAATTAAAAAAAAATAAATGAAACAGAGACTAGTAAAACAATAGAAAAGATCAATGAAACTATGACTTAGTTTTTTAAAAAGGTAAACAAAATTAACAAACCTCTTGCTAGATGTTAACAGGAAAGAAGCCAAACTCTGTAAAATAATTTTAAAGAGATTTATTCTGAGCCAAATTTGAGGACCATGACCTGGAGCCACACCCAAGAAGCCTTAAGCAAGTGGACTCGCTGAGGCTGGGTCACAGTTTGGTTTTATACATTTCAGGGAGACAGGGGTTACAGGTGAAGTCATAAATCAATATGTGGGAGGCATACATTGGTTTCGCCCGAAAAGGTGGGCCATCTCAATTTGGGGGGCTTACAGGTTATAGGTGGGTTTAAAGATTCTTTGACTTGTAATTGGTTGAAGACATGAAGCTTTGCCTAAAGGCTTGGAATGTTTTAAGATAAGGAGCTGTTATTCACAGATAAGCCACCAGACATATATTTGCTGTGTAAATTGAGGACCTGCAGATTTGTCTTGCATACCCTTAGGCCTGTTAATGGATTACACAGGATGTCCCTGAGAAGGGAGGGGGCAAGATGAGGCATGTCTGACCTCCCTCCTGCTGGCAGACAATTTAGTTTTAGGATATCCCCTTGGCCAAGAGGGGTCCATTCAGTCAGCTGGTGAGGGGGAGCTTTGAGATTTTATTTTAGTTCACATAGACCTAGGGAAAAAAGAATACTCAAATAAATAAAATCAGAAATTAAAAAGGAACTGTTACAACTGATGCCACAGAAATAGAAAAGAGACACCTTGAATGATTATATGCCAACAAATTGGATAACTGAGAAGAAACAGATAAATTTTGGGACACGTACAACCCACCAAGACTGAGTCATGAAGAAATGGGAAATCTGAAGAGACCTATAACTAGTAAGGAGACTGAATCAGGAATCAAAAACCTCCCAACAAAGAAAAGCCCACGACCAGATGATTTCATGGGTGAATTCTACCAAACATTTAAAGAATAATTAACACTTACCCTCCTTAAAATTCCAAACAATTGAGAAGAAGGGAACACTTACAAACTCATTTTATGAGTCTTACCCTGATAGACAGCCAGGTGAACACTCTAAGGTAGGCCCCAGTGAACACAGATGCAAGAATCATCAACAAAATGCCAGCAAACTTATTTCAACAGCACATTCAAAGAATCGTATGCTATGATCAACTGGGATTTATTTCTGGGATGCAAGGATGGTTCAACATAACAAAATCAATTAATGTGATACACCATATTAACAGAATGAAAGACAGAAATGACATTTCACAAAATTCAACATTGGTAAAAACTATCAACAAAGTAGGAATAGGAGGAAATTACCTCAATATAATAAAGGCCATCTATGAAGAGCCCGGAGCTAACATTATACTCAACAGTGAAAAACTGAAAGCTTTTCCTCTGAGATCTGGGACAAGGCAAGGATACCCTTTCCCACCACTTTTATTCAACATAGTACTAGAAGTCCTAGCCGGAGCAATTAGGCAAGAAAAAGAAATAAAATGTATCCAAAATGGAAATGAAGAAGTAAAATTATCTCTGTCTGCAGATGACATGCTCTTACGTGTAGAAAACCCTAAAGACTCCACTAAAAAACTATTAGAAGTAATAAATGAATTCAGTACAGTTTCAAGCTACAAAATCAACATATAAAAATCACTTGTGTTCTATACACTGACAACAAACTGTCCAAAAATGAAATTAAGAAAACAATCCTATTTACAATATCATTGAAAAGCATAAAATACTTAGGAATAAACTTATCCTTTGTTAACTTTAGTGTAACCTTTATTAACCTTTTTTAGAAGCCTTTACTGTGGTTTTAGGGAGAGGGATTGGGTGAGGCAGGGTAAGCATGCTAGGAAGGTTTAGGATTGGCTAGTTTCAATACTTACAATGGGCTTTGAGATAGAAGGTGGTTCCTAGCTGTTGGGTCCCTGGCTCTGGGGTGATTGATACGGGGAGTTAGCTACGCTCCCAGCAAAAAATTGGGTCCCTTAGGTAGGGGTCGTTGCAAAGGATAAGAAAATAATAGAAAATGGAAAATAATAGAAATAAAAGAACACACAGAGATGAAGGTATAGTTTTATAGATTTATATAAAGAAAAGGCAAAGTGGGGCTCCTCTCAGATATCCCCATCAATTGTGAGGCCAAGAATAAAGTTTCACATGGGTATTTATAGGTACAGAGATCGTTGCCAGGGGTAATAGATTTACATAATAACAGGTAGTTTGTTTTAGGTTAAAAGTCTTTCAAAAGCCTTCTATAGATCCCTTAATTAACTCTGGTTACAAAATCTTTCAAGGACAAACTTCTAAGTTCTAAGATAAAGCTATCGCTTAACAGAAGGGTTAAACAGAGATATAGTGGCTCCATATTTCTTTATCTGGTTATTGCAAATAGAGACAGGTCATCAGGAGTGAAGCAGGAACTGTCCCCTAGGCTAATTGTTTTTAGCTGCCGGTATCTGTCTCTTGGGTGGACATTCTTTGATCAGCTCTCATCCCGTGGTTCCATGCAGACCTTGCTTTGTCCTTCAAAGCAGGCGAGAACCATGGGTTTGAGATTGCAGCGCTGCCTTGGAAAGCAGCTGCTACTGACCTTTGAGATGCCCTCCTGAGGGCAGCTTTTGATATGCAAACTAACACGTTCACGTATTCCTTCAGGGCAAAGCTCTGCAAAACTCCTGAGATCATTTCTGTCTCTAATATAGTTATATTAATTTATGGAGTGACAGATTCAGGGTGGGGGATGGTGTCCAGGGATGCAGGAGCCTGGTAGCGGGGGCCAGGGGACGAGTGGCATGGGTTGGGTGTTTGCCTATCAAAGGTGTGCTGGCAGGCGAGATGTTTGCCGTCTCTAGGAATTAGCTAATTCTGGGAGGAAAATATACTTAATACACCCATATGACTGATTTTTTTTATTTTGAAAATACATTGTATTACTTTTATTAGTAGCAAAACTGTATCCCCCCAACCCCCACTGCAAGTTTCTTTGTGGCAGGAATTCACAGGTCCTTTACTTCTTATTTGCAGGTCAAATCTCCATAAAAGGATGTAAATGTGCAGTATTTCCCGTCGATGCAGGCCCACTTCAGGACATATGGGGGACTTGCTGATCTCAGAAGGCTGCAGGCTTTGCTGGCTGCGGTCCTCTCATCTGGAGAATATTGGAGGCACCTGCCAGTATTTGGGCTTGTGGGCTGTCCAGTTCCCTGGGGTCGATGAACTCCCTTTCATTTGCAGATAATTTGAACCTGGTTGCAGTCAAGTCTTGCTAACCTGGAATTATTCAGTCTCTTCAATGACTTTGTGTATCTCTGCTCTTATCCAATGTTTGTGGTAATATCTACTGATTTCTTACTTTTATCCTGTGAAGGGAGTCTTCTTTCCCTTATTCCAAAGTTTGTGATGGCTACCCAACTCTGATTTGGGCTGTGAAAAGACTAGAACACTCTGCAGTCAAATAGAGCCCTGACGTCAATTGGTCAGTGTCTTCTCTTTATGAGTTTCTGGATGCATAACAGGTCTATTTTGCAGTTGGAAAGTGATCATTATTTTTCCCCTGAATTCAACTTTTAGTTTCTCATTTATAAGTGTGCGGAACACGGGTAAAGGGGAGGCCATAGCGTGGTTAGGGGCAAGGGCTTTGAAGGTGCTCTGGATTCAAATCCTGGCTTTTCTTTGTGACTTTCAAGTTTTGCACTGTCTTGGGATGATGGCTTCTTCACGTTCAGACCCTGGAGTGAGCTCCCCGGCGGTCGTTGTGGGGACTGACCACATGTAAAGTGAATGGCCTGGCCCCCAGCACCATGCACTTAGAATTTACTCCTGGTCGCCCAGACTTCCTCTGACCAGTCCCACAATAATTCCCAACAAGGCCCCAAGCTGTGGGTTTCTGGGTTATAAACTAGGAGGGCTAGTTGCAAACCCTGGCATAATGTCCACCCTATTGTAGTGTCTCAGTGAATGTCTACCAAGTGACAGAGCTTAGGGCAAGAGATATGCAGAGCAAGATCCCACTTCAGGGGGTGGGAGCCCATAGGAGCCCGGCGACGTGTTCAGCTGCAAACCTTCGAAGGAGGCACTGAGCGGGCCGGGCTGGTAGGGTGGGGAATGGTCCCGGTCCCTGGCCCCAGCAGCCACATAAGGGAATGGGGAGAATAGCTGGGCAAGGGGGCTGAGAGGCCTGTGGAATTCCTCCTCCTCCGTGCTCCAGGTGTGTGATGCTGGCACATGGAGGCCGTGGGAGTGGGAGGCACAGTCCAGGGCCAACATCGTGGGCTGCAGTCCTCACAGCCAGTCTCCAGGGACAGGACTGGGTGCAGCCAGGGCAGGTGGCCAGCGAGCCAGGTAGGCTAAGGCTCCCCTGGGCACCAGGGCCTCGGCCTCTGTGAGCCAATATGTGTGTGTGCACCTGGGTGTGCGCTCGGGTGTGTATGTGGGCGTGTGCACATCTCATCATCACGGTGCTGACGGTCCCTCCTCGCCCAGCGTGCAGGTGGAAAGCCTCGACGTGGCTACGTGGAGACCCAGCAGCAAGGACGGCTGCTGAGTGCAGGTAACTGTTAAAACCCAGTCGCTTTCCTGTGCGGGGGCATGTGCGTGCAGGGTCCAGTTAAACCAAGCTCCCTGGACCCAGGGATGAGCCCGGGCGAATCAGCGAGGATGCCTATGCCGCAGCTGTCCCCACGGCCTGTGCACACAGTGACGGCCATTCATTTCGGATTTCAAAACGGGTACAAACATAATACAAGGTAAAGATGCAGGAAAAAACCTCGCTCTTTATCCCATCCTCACATATCAACCAGTGTAAATATCTTGATGTACTTCTTTCAGTTCTGTTTTCTTTATACAGTTAAGCAAAGTTGAGGTTGTAGTTACATATGGTTTTTGTGTCTTGCATTTTTACTTATTAATATTTTATTGAGATATTTTCTCATGGTCTTAAAGATGTCATGGCCAGTCATTTTAATGACGCATTCACAGTCTGTTCTGTGGAGATGCCACATCGACGCCGCCAGTTTCCAATGGTTGAAACTTTACTTCTCTCTGATCCTCCACATTTTAGATAATTTCTTTACAACGTATGTCTGTAAGTGGGCTTCCCAGCGCGGGGCTGTGCGTGTTTGCAGGGGGCTGGCGTCCTGCTGAGCTCTTTCCCTCCAGCAGCCTCTGAGCAAGTCCTGCCGCTGCCTCTGTTTCCTGCTCCCTGGACAGCGTCAGCGTCGGGTATCCGAGTTAAAAATACTTTTTGCAAATGGGATGTGTAAAACTTAGTATCCTCTTACTTTAAGTATTTCACTAATTGGAACATGTTCTAGATGTTCATTGTGACCTTTTGTTTACTCTTCTGCTAATTCTCAGCCACCGTCTTTTGCCCACCTTAAGAAAATTGAGTTCTGAGGGTTTTTCTGATCCACTAATGTGGTATTGAAAGCTATTCAACGATACGTGTATTGTTTCCTTTAATTTTGAATGCTCTTCTTATGGGAACTCTGGCCTCCACATTCCCATTGATAATTATCTCTGTTTTTTACCCATAATGTCAAACAGGGCAGTCCTGGCTGTCTTTAGAGTGACGCCCACCTCTGTCACCATCATTGGCACAGCACTGCCCCGGCCCTCGCCGACAAGGCCTCCCTCTCTGGGCCCTTGTGTGAAGGAAAGACCAAAGGGTCTGCAAATGGGAATTCGGTGCTATTCCTTCCTGCAGGGGCTTGAGGTTCTAAATGCCATCCAAGGGAGAAGCAAATGAGCCCTGAGCAGCTGAGACTGGCAGAAGGAAACAGCAATGACAAGAAGAAAGGAGAAACCTCGGAGAGGTGCCAAGCAGGTGCTGCAGTAGCCGTGGAGTCCCCTAGGTGTCAGGGCAGAACTCTGCCGCCGCTGCTCCTCGCGGGAGCCGGGCTCCGATGATAATGCTTCCATCCAAAGTAAACGGCTGCACTGCTTAAGGAAATACTAATTTTCGAGAAGAAACAAAAGGTCTTGGATATGATAACATAAAAACACAGCCCAAAGTTTGTCCTCTAGCTCACAAACTGCAGAGACTTTTCCTATACTGCTTGATAGAATTCAAAAAGAATTCAGATTGTTTGTCTTGGCGTTTCACGGCACCTTCTGTTTGGAAACACTCCTGAATGTGAACGGGTTGGTCAAATGCTCTCGTTTCGTTTCGTCTGCCTGCCTCTTCGCCGTGGGCCGCCCTTCCCCACCCCTGCCCTGCACCCCTTTCCTTTGTGGTCCCCACCCCTTCCTCTGCCCCAGACGATGACTGCCAGACCCTGTTTGGGAGGGACACTCGGTTCCTCCTGCTCGGTTCTGGTCCTGACACACTCACGAGGGGCCTCACTTGGGTGCATTTAACTTAGAACAGCTGTTTCAGGCTCTGGCCGGACTGGCCACTGCCTGCTCCCGGAGCTGCTGCCCCGCCCTGCTCCTCGCGTCCACGCTCTTGCTGTGTCCTCCTGGGGTGCCTGGGATGCCCCTGTAAATGCTGTGTGGGTGGAGGGCTAGCCTGTAAGCTCCCTGGGGCTGGGCCCACCCCTTCCCTTTGTCAGGGAGTTCTGGGGCCCCTAAACAGCTCGGGCACGAGCGGCATTCCTGCTGTCACCCACAAAGCGCACACTGTGCTTTACAGGAAACCTGACAGGGAGGACAGCAGTCATTGGAGCACACACGTGTGTGCGTGCGTGTATGTGTGTGTTTGTGTGTATGTAGGCATGCCAGGGGTGGCTGGTGACAGAGGCTACCTTAGTCTTGGAAGGCTGCTGTAGCAAGATACCACAGAGCAGGTGGCTTAACAGACAGGCATGTCTCCATCCAGAGCCTGTGCTCCGAGGTCGGGGGGCAGGGAGGGTGGGTTTGGCGGAGGTTGCAGACTGGGGTCTTCTGTCTGTCCTCCCATGGTGGAGGGCAGAGAGAGCACACTCTTTGTCCCATCACGAGTGCCCCACTCTGATGACCTACCCACCTCCAGATACCTGGCATGGGGGTTAGGATTTCAACCTAGGAATCTGGGGGACACACATGCAGGCCACACCACAGCCGAAATTCACGCTGCAGAGCAGTGTCCGCTCTCCAGAGTGGCCGGGCCCTGTTCTCACCCGGCCCTGAAAGTGTCTCGCTCGGGTCGTTGGTGGGACACGAGTAGAGGTCTGAGTACTCGCCGGGTGGGGTGGGGGGATCACTCGACCGCTTCTACTCTTATCGACTGCGCTTTTGTATCAGGCTTTTCATCATAGCTCAATGAATAAGGTTAACGATTTGAATTAATTGTGCCAATTCTCATTCAAGCAATTGATTTTTTTTTTTTTTTTTTTTTTTTT
>NW_012153174.1:8197456-8198883 GCF_000956105.1 Propithecus coquereli
GCTAGTTTTTTCTATATATTTTTAGTTGTCCAATTAATTTCTTTCTATTTTTAGTAGAGACGGGGTCTCGCTCTTGCTCAGGCCGGTCTCGAACTCCTGAGCTCAAACGATCTGCCCGCCTCGGCCTCCCAGAGAGCTAGGATTACAGGCGTGAGCCACTGCGCCCGGCCTGAGAGAGAACCACTTTTGCCATGAATTGGATGAGTCAGGACATCAGCCTCTAGAATTATTTTGGATTTTTTTTTACTTTGCACCTTGAACTGTGCTTTCGTTCTAAGGAACAGTCGGCGAGATTTAAAGACCGTGGTGGAAACAGCCTTGGTCTGCGTGTGGCTGTGCCTGGGCTCACATCCCAGCTCTTCCCTGAGGACTTCCTTTCTGTGTGTCCTTCGTGAGCCTGAGAAGTGGACGTTGTCACACTGTCCTGTGTCTGTTTGATAGTACAGAGCTGCTGTGAAGATCCGACGAGATAACGTGTGACAGCGCTGCGGAAACGACAGACGACAGCCCAGTCGGCCGTGAAGGTCACCTGAGTATTCATCGCCACTGGGCAACGTCGCGTGCCGATTCTCGCCTTCAGGCCCCTTCCGTGCTGTTTGTTCCCAAGGCTGCGTCGGGAGCACGGCAGTGGGAGCACGGCAGTGGGAGCACGCGTTCGGCTGTCGACACAGTTGCCTTCTCGTCGCCGGGAGAGAGTGACGCTGCGTCTCTGCGTGCACTGGGATCCCGCCGCCGAGTCAGCCCAGCTCTTGGCCTCTCCTCTCCAAAGCTGGGAAGACACTCCAGTGAGGAATGAATCACGCTCAGCGCGCTCGCGGCTCAGTGGAGAGTGGCGGGTCAGCTCCTGCACTCTGGGGACTCGAGGCTGATTTGGGATCTTAGTGTGTAAGTTGGTGTGAGTGTGGTGTGGGGCAGTCCATGTGCGGCATGATGTGAATGGTCGCGGTGTGGTGTGCGGATGTGAGTGTGCGGTCTGTGTGTGTCGTGTAGAGCAGTAGGTGTGGGTGCGATGTGAGTGTGTGGTGTGTGTAGTTTGGGACTGTACGTGCATGGTGTGCTGTCGTCTGGGTGTGTGTTTTGGGGCAGTGTGGGTGAGGCATGATGTGAGTGTGTGGTGTGTGTGTGGTGTGGGGCTGTATCTGTGTGGAGTTTTGGGAGTGTGTGGTCTGTGTATATGGTGTGGGGCATTACGTGTGTAGTGTTTTGAGAATGTGGGGTGTGGGTCAGTAACTGTGTGCTGTGATTTGTGTTGTGTGTGTATGTGGTGTGGGGCAGTATGAGTGTGGTGTATGTGGTGTGATGTGTGTGTGGTGTGTGTGTGTGTGGTGTGATGTGAGTGTGGTGTGGGGCAGTACGAGTATGGTGTGATGTGTGTGGTGTGTGTGGTGTGTGTGGTGTGATGTGGGTGTGTGGTGTGTGTGGTGTGT
>NW_012153174.1:8200265-8210893 GCF_000956105.1 Propithecus coquereli
GTGTGTGGTGTGATGTGTGTGGTGTGTGTGGTGTGTGGTGTGTGTGTGTTGTGTGTGGTGTGATGTGAGTGTGTGGTGCGTGTGGTGTGATGTGAGTGTGGTGTGTGGTGTGGGGCAGTGCGAGTGTGGTGTGGTGTGAGTGGCGGAAATGATGTTGTTTGTTGGGTGCTGAGAGCTCAGGCCTAGGGACCTGGACCCCTCTATTAGGAGGGTGTCTGTCGGTGCAGAGGCCCCTGTCACCCCAGGCCAGGCTGGATGGCCCTTGGTGGCCGCTGTCCTGGTGTAGTGCTTTTGCAGCAGTCGTTTTATACTAAGGACGATGCAGTGTTAAGGGTTCTGTGAGCACAAGGGTAGCACAGAGGGAGGTGGCCCAGGTGTCCAGGGGCGGCAGGAAGACTCGCAGAGCAGGGGCCGCCAGACTGGCAGGCGGGCGGGATGGGCGCCGAGAGGCGCCTGGGCTGCTGCCCACGCTGGAAGGGCACGTGGAACAGTGGAGACGGTGTGCACAGCACGAGCGAGCCTGGGCGTGCGCGGCCCAGGTAGGTGATGGTGGGCTGCGCCGGGAGGGCGTGTGGCCAGAGAGGACGCGAGAGCTGTCTGCAAAGCACCTTGCAGCCCTGTGGAGGCCTCAGAGCTCCCTGGACGTGGTGGAGCGGTGCCAAGGAGTGTGTCGGGACAGTCAGGGCCCGGCTTGACCGAGAAGGTGAAGAGTGGTTTCCGGGCAGGCGAGGCCGGGCGTGGGCATGGCGAGGAGGCGCTGCACAGGCAGCTCTGGGTCCCGGGGACAGAGGGAAGGAGCGGCAGTGGGGAATGGGCTGCAGCCCCCAGCCGACGTGGTGATTTAGTGTGCGTGGGACAGCCGGACACAACGGCAGGGTCTTGCCTGGCTCTGAGGTTAAGCAAATGTTATAACCCGACTTAGAATGGTGTATTATCAAAACATACTTAAATTACTTCACTGCTTTACTATTTAATTTATATTTGTTTAATCCAAGTTCTAAATCTCTTTCTTCTTCACTGGTAAGCTTCTAGCAGACAGAAACCATTTGTTCAGCTCATTTTGTGCAGCACTGAAAAGAGGCCCTGTGTCAGACCTCAACCTAATTTTTATCCTGACTTAGGGACTCATTTGAGTAAATGCAAAACGTTGATTTCTAAAATGTTTGGTAAAATATTGTGGTTGGTTGGGTAATTTTCTGTGGCTGAAAAGATCATCCCTTAGGCCCCACCTAGGTTACTAATATCCTTATGAAAATGCATGAGAATTTTCTATGCAGCTGTTAATTTTTTAATCAAAATACTTTGGTTTTTTTTATTTTGTTATTTAAAATAGAAAAAGCAATTAGACCCTTTTGGAGACTAATTGCTTGCCAAATGTAACTTGCTTCCAAACTGAAATGGTCTTGGAGCTGGACTATCACAGTGTTTGGAACCAGTAAGCTATATTTATTTTTTGCTTTTAAAATAGCCAAATAGTTTGCCCTCAATTTTCAGAGGAAAAAAATTTCCTTCTGGGCTAAAGCCTTGTGTACTGAGTATCTTTATGCTTGACTACTCCCATGTGAGCTCCAAATGGTGGAAAACAAAGGTTTCTAGTGATTCACTCTTAATAAGTTTGGCTGCTTCCAGTGCTTATTAAATACCAGTTTCTTAAATCGTAGCGAAGGACGTAGTTATAGGCTGAGCAGACTTGGTCAAGCACACGAGACCAGAAGACATCGGCACGCCGTGAGCGATTAGGTGGGGGCGGGCGGCTGAGTGTCCTTGGGCTGGAGCTGGCGAGGACTTTCAGGTGCAGGATTCTGTGCCTTTGGGTTGTCCTTCGAGGTGGGAACTTGAGCCAAACATGACCCATCTGATTTCAGATTTGGCTGAGTGGAGGAAAAGGGGCATATGTCCCAAGCACTGGACACTTTGTCTCCTTCAGTGTCATTTTCAGTGGCAGGCGGTGTTACTCTCTGTGTTGGCACACAAGGCCTGGCAGGCGGAGGGGTGAGTCACCTGCCCAGCAGCACTGGCCATCAGCATTGGACTCAAATAAGGTCTGTCCAATAGCAGGGCTCGTGCCTTTCCGCTCGTCCTTGCTGTCTGCATTAAGTGGTAGTTTGGTAAGTTTATTAAAGTTTTACTATGTTTTGAACATACGTGGTTTTCATTCCAGTTGGCTGTAGAATTAGCAAATGAGGGGTGTGTGTATATACATGTGTTTAAACAGCTCAGAACTTTGGTTTTGTTCTAGCCGCCTGGAAATTGACAGTGACCTTCAGCCCGTGGGTCTGCGTGCATCATCCGCTTGCAGACTCGTGCGATGCTAAGTCATAGGCCGGGGCTCCCTGATTTCACCTAGTGCGGCCAGCATGGGGTGTGCTGCCCGTGGGCCACCCACCGCTGGATGCACTGACACCCACAGCAGATCACAGGGACGGATTCCTGGAGTGACATTTCTTTCCATCTGTACCAGAGAATCCCCAGAACAAAGTTGTGCTCAAGACCAAGGAGTGAGCAGCCACGTTTTGATTTAGTTGGGTGATGAATGAGTTCGTGATCATGAATGGGCCACAGGAACCAGGCGTGTGTTTGTGAGGGCTTAGCGGGGACGTACTGTCCTCTCTCCTCATTCTTGCTCCGTGTGGCCATTGCACCGCTGAAAGCTGCAGTCTGCGTGGGATCCCGGGGAGAGGCCGTCATACCGCAGTCTGGCGGAGTGAGACTGTGGGCTCTCGCATCAGACACTCCCGGATTTGAATTTTAGTTCTCTGACTTCCCAGCTGTGGGACTTTGGGCACATCACTCTGGGCCTTAGTTTTCTCACCTGTAAAAGGCAATGACAATAATACCTGCCTCATAGGACTGTTGGAAAATAACATGTCTCTAAGGCTTTCGGGATGGCGCGCAGCACGTGCAATGTGTGATGATAGATTATCGTGGTGCTACACATCCTTCCGGCAGGCTGGCGTGTTCATTTCGCCAGGGCACCACGTGCAGAGGACGAGGGCGCTGGCTCTCTGGGGTGTCAGTGCCACCGCGGGCTCCTCCACGCCTCACAGGGCCCGATGTCTCCATCTATGGTCCAACTGCAGCATTTGTCTTGTCGTCTTGTCTGGAATTTGGGGACATGTGAGATTAAGTCACGAGCCCTCCGAGAGGGTGGCTCCATGTTTTCTTTGTGGATCTCCTCAGAGACACCAGAAGGAGAATTTCTAAGAAGTTCTCTCCAAATGCAGAAGAACTGGGACCTTGCAGAGCCATGAGGGTTTTCGTGGCCATGTCCCGCTGTGACAGGGAGACTCCTGAGGCCCAGCACTGCGTGATAGAGCGGTGTGCACCTCCTAGCGGGACGGCGAGGGCTGGGGAGTCAGGGGTAGGGGTGCAGGGGAAAACCCAGTGTTTGCAGAGAGGCCAGGCCCCACGCTCGCTGTCCCTGGGCTGGCGTGACCACAGAGCCCTGCCCGGGCTGCCTGAGCCCTGTGTCTGTGCCGGGGCTGCGGGTGCCGGGGTGTGAGTGCTGGCAGCCCTCCATGCTGCGGGAGGCCGGACTGGCCACGGCTGTCTCCTCCTCACACACGGTGCTTACCCGCTGCTAAGAAGGTATCTCAGGGCGTTATTCCTCTTGCTCCTACCACAGGCAGGACTGGCCGACCCTCTATAAGCACCGACTGTGTTCGGCAGCGGGTTAACTGCTGTACACAGGTACAGACTGTGTGTATGTGTATAGTCTCTTGATGCCCATGATGAAGATACCACAACTCCCATTTTCTAGTAAGGAGGACTGAGGCACAGGAAAGGGGCAGAGACGATGTGGCCCCCCAAGTCCACACAACTGGCGGTGGCAGAGCCTGACTCAGGTCACCTTTTCCACAGCCCCAGCTCTGAGCCACACTGCCGGACGGCCAGGGTCTTGGGTAGAAGGCGTTCAGAGCGAAGGTCCGAGCAGTCTGCTGGTAGGAAGCACCTTCTCTTATAATGCGTGGGTCCTGGGTCTAGAGCTTTGCAGTCTTGTATTTTTAGAGGGGCTCTGGGAAGAGGGTTTCTTCATATTTAAACTGTGTAAGTGGGCATTGTTGGACCCTTATTACATATAAAACTCTGGTTCTCCTGGTTTTTCTCCTTCTCTGCTATTGAAAGTAAATGTAAAAAATGTCTGAAGACAAGGATTTCCTCCTAGCAGGTCCCACTGAGATGACACCGAGTCCTGTAATTGTTCATGGGTGAGAAGGCGACCCGAAGTTTCAGTCATCTGCGAGTGTGTATGTGACTAATGTTTGCGTCGTTGCCATGTTGCTTTGAGGGTTGTGTTTACTGAGGTTCTTAATAAAATGTGAAAATATTTGTCATGTAATGCAGCCAAACCCAAATGCACGAAACTAAAGTGTTGTAATATAGTGGAAGTCTGGGATAAACAGTCAACAAGGAAGAAAACGGCCAGAGTTCAGAATTACAAAACAACACTTGGAAGAATAATCTTTGCAAACAGTGGGAGAAGCCATTTTAGAAACCCCCCGCGCCCCTCCCCAGCCGCGCTGCGCCCAGCACAGCGTGTTGTGCAGTTGTGCGTAGGCGTAGCTCTGCAGAAACGCATGTGCGTATCATGTTCCCCAACATTGTTTCTGCCTGAAACTGCACTAAATCTCATCCTACTCGAGATTTTCACAGGCATCTGCATCTTTCTCCTCCAATCCTGGGTAACTGACTGTGTGTGCTCCGAAGCATCTTTGGTCTGTCAGTCTTGCTGTCCCCTTCCACACAAAACTGTTTTCTGTCACTACGTGAGATTGGCTTCTCTGAATATAGGGTCTCTTATTTAAAAGCAAAAAATGCATCCGAGGAAGAAAAGCTTGGATAGCAGGTGAGGCCGGGGGCCATTTCCACTTTACAGTTTGTAATTTATGACATCGATAGTCTTACTGCAATCGGACTCTTTTGCTGTCTCAGAAACCTGAAGGAAGAGAATATTATTAGGTTTCAACTTCTGGTTAGGACCCTCCCAAGTCTGAAAACCAGGACAAATTTCTGAGACTACTACAGAAAAATGTGCCGTTCTCGCCGCCCCGCAGCCTGGGCCTTGAGGGCCCTCTCCTGGGGCCCGGCCTCGCCTCCCGCCGGCCTCCGTGGAGGACCGAGCTCTTCGCCAAGCCAGACCCAGACCTCGTCCTTAGCGTCATGCTCACCGGCAAGGTTTCCATATTGCTATCCCGGGTAGCTGGAGCCCCGGGCCCGCTTTGACAACTGCCTATGGAACACTTGTAGTTGCATTCTTTCCTCTGCCTCCACTTGAACATGGCACATTCTGACATTATTGTTCCTGCGAAGCTCTCGGGGATCGAGGGTGCTCCAGGGTCTTCCCAGAAGTGATGTCCCCGGCGCCCAGGCCTGGCCAGGGCTCCGCTCACTCTCAGCCTCCACCTGAGGTGACACCTGTGGGAGGCACAGGGGACACCTGGAACATGGCTCCAAGGGAGTGTGGCCCTGCGGCCCTTGCGAGGCCCACCCTCTGATGTGTCTCTGCTCTGCACATTGTCACCACGGAGATTGCACTCCTTGCTCTGCACTGCACTCTACAGTTTGTGAAGTGCTTAGCACCCATTATTTATTTCTTGGGCATCAAAATATATTTATGTTTTTCCAGGAAGGCCTTGAAATCTTTTATTTTGATTAAGTAGCATATTAATTTTTGTCTTTTATGCAAAAGACTACATTTTGTTTTAAGCAAAGGCCTTACTTAATCAGAGCTGGTAGTTTGGCTCTTTGCTCTGATTTGTGAGAAGTAGACACACATTTTACAGGCTGTAATTAAGGAGAGAAGACTTTAGTTAAATGCATAATTAATGCTTGGAATTAAAAACTATGGAGAAAAACAGTTAAAACATTTGCTAATTGCTTTTGGTGCCGTGTGTCTAATGAGACCTTTTTAGCCTTGACTTCTTTTATTTACATTGGATTTGCTTCCATTTGGGTGCTTAGCCTAACTAGAGCTGGACGACTCACTGCAAAGAGGGAGAGGACTAGGAAAACTATTTTTTTAATTGGGCTTGAAAAAAACCTTTTCATTAAAAGAAAAGTTTTAATGCATAAGAGTTTGTGTTTTGCTTTGATCCAAAAAAAACTATTAACAATTTTTTAAAAATAGAAAGTGGTTATTACCTTGTATGTTCATAATGAAGGATTCAAAGGCTACGAATGAACAGAGAATTAACTAGGTCAAACCAAGAAAGCAATCACATGGTTCTGCTACCCAAGGTCCAGGAAATGTGAGAGAACCACTTATAATAGCTTTCCATTTTGTGGTCTTTCAACTTAACCTTAAATTACAACTCATGAGAACAAGAACACTGAAGCAGGGGAGGGCAAGGAGGAGGATGAGGGGAAAAATGAAGAATAACAACCGCCAGATTCTTGCAATTTATATTATCAAAACCAGATTTATTAATAGTCTGGAATACCAAGATAAAATCTGAAAAATTATTTTTAATATTTCTCAAAATATGCTTCACTTTATATGATCATGGCATATCAGTTTCCTGTTGCTGCTGTAATGAATCACCACAAACCTAGTGGTTTAAAACAGCACAAGTTTATCGACTTGCATTTCTGTACATGAGAAGTCCGGCGTGGGTCTCACTCGGCTGCGCTTCTTCCCGCGGCCCCTGGGGAGAGCCCGTGTCTTGTCCAGCTTCCAAGGCTGTCCGGGTTCTTGGACTCACGGCCCCTTCCTCCACCATCTGAGCCTGACGACGGCCCCGCTTACACCGCACGCCTCTTGCTCAGGTTCTTCTGCCTCCCTTTTCCACACTTACCGGCCTCATGGCCACATGGGGGCCACCCACATAATTCAGGACAGTCTCCCCGGCTTCAGGTCAGCGATTAGCACCTTTAGTTCCCTCCGCCACCTCTGTTCCCCAGCGCCGGGTCACAGACGCACTCACAGATTCTGGGAATTCGGGTGTTAGACAACCTTCGAGGGCCATTATTCTGTCTACCTAACAGGATATTGTTTAGGTTTTTAGTACGGTCTGTAATTAAGAATAGAAATGCAAAAAGTAAAAAATTTAAAACCTTTTGGTTTTATTCCTTTGCAAGATTTTAGATGACATATGTGCTTACGATGTTTTGATAGAAATAGATTATTTTGGAGGTTGCTCACCTGTGAACCAGAGTAGCCAATCTATTCTGGCAGGTTTACAGAGCAAGGCCAATGCTTTTTTCTCATTCCCCTTCCTTAGAAAGAGAGTTAGGTGTGATTAGAAACCCTGAAGAGATTTCATCCCTAGACAGGTGGACGGAGCAGAGGAGGGCTGGGGCCAGGCAGGACGAAACACGCTTCAGCTCAGGGAGGCCTGGGGCTGGAGGAGAAGCTACCAGAATCAGCAAGGCTTCTGCACACTTATTTTCTCTCCCAGACCTTGGGTTGAGTATCTTCTAATGGTAAAACTGGTAGAGAAATGTGATTATTGCAAAATCATGGGAAGATGTTGGTTGAAGGAAAGAGAATCCCATGTTCACAGTCTACCTGGGAGGCCTCTCTTTATCATTTAGCTTTGTTATGATCATTGAGTTCCCGGATAAAAAACTCGTGTTCTGCTGTGAAATCTATTTGGGCTGGGATGGAACAAGGGATTCAGTTTACCCTGCTATCATCTTAATTTTATTTATTTTTAAAATTCACGTTCTGCTTATTTTCAAACATGATTCAAGACACAGAAGTTACAAAAGGCACACAGGGAAGGCGCTCCCTCCAGACTCAACACCTAGTTTTCCTTCTTGGACACAGCAGTGTTGTCTGTTTCTTGTTTGTCTTTCTAGAAGTATTTTATACATTTCCAAGCATGTATGTACAAACAATGCTAACCCCACCACTTTATGTATAAATGGTAGCATACTTTATATGCCATTCTGTGTCTTACTCCCTTCACTAAGGTATTTATCTTTGAGATTGTTACATATCAGTAGATAAAATGCTTCTCCATTCTTCTTCTTTGTACTTAAAAAAAATTCGAGATAACTTTAGATTTGCAGTTGCAATAAAGGGTACAGAAAGTTCACATGCATCCTTCACTCAACCTCTCTTACGTCTTTTCTCAGCACAGAACAATGATCAAGAAATTGACCTCGGTACGCTACTATTAACTAAAGTCTTCATTCTGTTTCATTAAAGTTTCTACCGAAGACCTTTTTGTTTGCTTCAGAATTCAATTCAGAATCCCATACTGTATTCAGTCCTCGTATCTCCTTATTCTCTTCTGTCTTAACACAGCGCTTTGGCCTTTCCTCGCTTCTCGTGGTCCTGAAGAGCACTGGTCGGTTATTTTGCAGAGTACCTCTCAGTCTGGCTTTGTCTGACGTTTTCTCCCGGTTGGTTCGAGGCAGCACGTTGCTGGGAAGCCCAGCACAGCGCGGTGTGCCCTTCCCGGTGCAGCGTATCTGAAGGAACATGATGTCAATTGTATCCATGGCAACGCTAACTTTGCTTACTTGGCAAAGGAGGGTCTACTAGAAATCTTCATTGTAAAGTTATTATTTCGCCTTGTAATTATGAAATACTTTGAGACTATGCAAATAGCACTTTTCTCCTTAAAATTTGCTTGTTGATATAGCACCCATGTGTGGGCTCTGCCTGTGTAGCGATAGTTGTTCCCACTGTGGGGCTCTGATGGTGGCTTCGCACTTTCCTCACTTCCGTGTTGATTTACTAGAACTTTTTTCTGTACAGAAGAGTTGTCCCTTTCCCCAGTTCACTGGTTTATGTCCGTATGGACTCATGGATATTTATGCAATTATTTGGATTATTTAATCCAATGGTATTGTTATTTATTTTGTTGCTTTAAGTTCTAACTTTTGTCATTGGGAGCCTTTTCAGGTTGGCCCCTGTGACTTTTTGCCTTTCTGTCTTTCTCACTCTCTGGCTCTCTTTGTAAAGAGATGGGGTCTTGCTGTGTTGCCCAGGCTGCACTTGAACTCCTGGGCTCAAGTGATTCTCCTGCCTCAGCCTCCCAAAGTGCAGGGATTACAGGCGTGAGCCACTGTGCCCAGCCTTGCTTCCTGTTTTAGTTTGAGAGATGCATATGCAAGAGTCACTGCTCACTGGGAGCAGAAGGTCCTGCTGCAGCCATGGCGGGTGGGAGCCCCGAGCTCACTGATGAGTTGCTACAGGCTCAGGGTGGACTAGCTTGAGAGTTTCGAAACTCTGGGCCCAGTCGTAGGAGGACCCTACACATTTGTGTTTTACCTCCAGGAGCCCTACCAAGTCCTCAGAATAAGGCTAGAGAAAAATCCCTGTGCTTCTTTGAAGGGAATAGTAACCATCGTGAAATACACCCAGTGAATTGTCTTCTCTTTAACAAAGGCTTGCCATCAAGGGAAAATACTCTATCAGAGCCTAACTCATCTGGGGGAAGAGAAATATCCAACTCTAGCCCCTCTAGCCTTCCTGTCTCACCTGAGGGGGGGAAAAGGGTGAAAATATTTGTGAAGCTCACAGCCCAGGGATACAGGCTTACGAAAAGACTGAGACCTGACTACAGGATTATAGAATGCTTCCCCCCCTCCCCCCAGGGGATTACAGCTGAAACTGCAAGCCTCAGACTCTATTTAAGGAGGAGTTTCTAGAGAAACCCAAAGACAACAAGGAAGACAGAAGCAAGGACACTAGAAGAAATTCTATCCTCTGACACTTACAGCTATAGTAAACTGTGAGCACAGCCTAACTGCAAGCCAGATATACATAAAACCTCACACTAAAGGCCTGTTTACCTCAGTTCCTTTGAAATGATAATTCCTGTCCAGCTTTCAATAAAAAATTACAAATCTTTAAAACAACAACAATAACAACCACACAGTCTAATCAGACAAAGCAAACTTCAGGACCAGACTCAGACATGGCAGAGATTTTGGAGTTACCAGACTGGGATTTAGAATAACTATGATTAACATGCTAAGGGCCCAAATGGAAAAAGTGACAACAAGCAAGAACAGATGGGTCATGTAAGAGGAGAGAGGGGAGAGGGAAACACTGTAACAGAAATGAAGAATACCTTTGCTGGGCTCATTAGTAGACTGGACATGATCAAGGAAAGAATCAGTGAGCTTGAATATATATCAATAGAAACTTCCTGAACTGAAAACAAAGAGAAAAAAGAATGAAAAATATGTAACAATGTCTAAGAACTGTGGGACAATTACAAAAGTTATATGCAAATAGAATACTCCTCTTAAATACCAGAAGTATCAGAAGGAGAATAAAAAAAGAAAGGAACAGAGATTATTTGCAGTAATAATGGCTGAGAATTTTCTAAAGCACAAATTTAAGAAGCTCAGAGAACACCAAGTAGGATAAATAATAAAAATTTAACCTGGACATATTTTATTCAAATTACAGAAAATCAAAGACAAAGAGAAAAGTTTGGAAAGAAACCAGAGGGGGAAAAAGACACTGCACTCTTAGGAAAACAAAGGAAGGATTATATCAGATTTCTTTCCAGAAACTATGCAATCAAAAACAGAGTGGAGTGAAATATTTAAAGTTTTTTTTTTTTTTTTTTTTGAGACAGAGTTTCTATATTCTGTAACATTATCATTCTAATGTGAAGGGGATATAAAGATTTTCTCAGACAAGCAAAAACTGAGGAAATTTG
>NW_012153174.1:8211378-8213468 GCF_000956105.1 Propithecus coquereli
GTTGATAAAAGATAACACTTTGTACAAAATAATAATAGTAAGAATGTATTGGGTGATTATAGATTATGGGAAAATAAAATGAATAAGAGAAATAAAATAAGGGATGTGAGGGAGGAATTGGGAATACTTTGTTACGAGATTCCTGGCCTAACTCATGAAGTGGTGTGGTGCTATGTGAAAGTGAACTTAGATTAACTGTAAATGTATATTGCAAACTCCAGGGAAACCACTAAAAAACTTAAAAAAATAAGTATATTTGATATGCTAAGATGTTAGAAAAAACTGAATCATATAAAATGCTGAATTAAAACCAGAGAATGCAGGAAATTGGGTGGAAGACCAAAAAAAAAGTGGGGGGCAACAAATACAAAATAGTTACAAATATAGTAGATGTTGAGCCAAATATCAAATATATCAATAATCTCCTTAAATGTGAATGGTCTAAGTATACCAGTTAAAAGATGGATTGTCAGAGTAGATAAAAAGCCAACACCCAACTATCTGTTGTTTATAAGAAGCCCACTTTGAATATAAAGACACCAATAGAATCAAAGTAAAGGGATGAAGAAAACATACTAACACTAATCAAAAGAAAGCTGCATAGTTATATTAATTTCAGAGAAAGCAGACTTCAGAACAAGGAAAGTTATCACAGATAAAGAAAGTCATTACATAATGATGAAGGGGTCAGTTCTGCAAGAAGACATAACATCCCTTAATGTGTTTGCACTTAATGACAGAGCATCAAAATATGTGAGGCAGGCACTGAGAGAATTGCAGGGAGCAATGGACGAATCCATTATTATAGTGGAAACATCAACTCCCCTCTATTAGAAATGGACACACCCACAAGCAGAAAATCAGTAAGGACATACTTGAACTTAATACCATCATCAGCCAACTGGATCTAGTTGACATTTATAGAATACTTTGTCCAACAGCATAATACACATTTTCCTCAAGCTCACAGGGAACATGGACCAAGATAGGTCACATTCTGGGCCATAAAACACACCTTAACAAATTTAAAAGAATAGAAATAATACAAAGTAAATTCTGATACCATACTGGAAATTAACTAGAAATCAATAACACAGAGATAGCTGGAGTGAGTTAAATATTTAGAAATTAAATAACACACTTCTAAATAACACATGGGTTAAGGAAGAATATCAAGATAAATTTAAAAAATCAAACTAAGTGAAAATGAAAATACAACCTATCAAAATTTGTGGGATGCTTTAAGAGCATGGCTTAGAGGAAAATTCATGGCATTGAATGCATACATTGGAAATGAAGAAGGATCTAAAATCAATAATATCAGCTTCCACCTTAGGAAACCAGAAAAAGAAGAGCAAATTACATCCAAAGTAAACAGAAGAAAATAAATAGGAAATAATTAGAGCATAAATCAATGAAATTGAAAATAGGAAATCAATAGAGAAAAACAATGCAACCCAAAGAAACACTGTAACAGAAATGAAGAATACCTTTTCTGGGCTCATTAGTAGACTGGACATGATCAAGGAAAGAATCAGTGAGCTTGAATATATATCAATAGAAACTTCCTGAACTGAAAACAAAGAGAAAAAAGAATGAAAAATATGTAACAATGTCTAAGAACTGTGGGACAATTACAAAAGTTATATGCAAATAGAATACTCCTCTTAAATACCAGAAGTATCAGAAGGAGAATAAAAAAAGAAAGGAACAGAGATTATTTGCAGTAATAATGGCTGAGAATTTTCTAAAGCACAAATTTAAGAAGCTCAGAGAACACCAAGTAGGATAAATAATAAAAATTTAACCTGGACATATTTTATTCAAATTACAGAAAATCAAAGACAAAGAGAAAAGTTTGGAAAGAAACCAGAGGGGGAAAAAGACACTGCACTCTTAGGAAAACAAAGGAAGGATTATATCAGATTTCTTTCCAGAAACTATGCAATCAAAAACAGAGTGGAGTGAAATATTTAAAGTTTTTTTTTTTTTTTTTTTTGAGACAGAGTTTCTATATTCTGTAACATTATCATTCTAATGTGAAGGGGATATAAAGATTTTCTCAGACAAGCAAAAACTGAGGAAATTTG
>NW_012153174.1:8213518-8225153 GCF_000956105.1 Propithecus coquereli
AGTAAACAGAAGAAAATAAATAGGAAATAATTAGAGCATAAATCAATGAAATTGAAAATAGGAAATCAATAGAGAAAAACAATGCAACCCAAAGATGTTTTTTTAAAAAGATCAATAAAATTGATAAGCCTTTAGCCACATTAACAAAGAAAATAAAGGAAACATATAAGTCATTAATAAAAAGTGAGAGAAGGGGCATCACTACAGATCCCATGGTCATTAACAGGATAATAAATAAATATTGTGAACAACTCTATGTCCACAAATTTGATAACCTGAAATAGACCAATTCCTTGAAAGACATAGTCTACCAAAACTCACACAAGGAGAAATAGATAACATGACTTGGCCTATATCTGTTAAAGAAATTGAATGAATAATTAATAAGCTTCTAAACAGAAAGCAGCAGGCCCATGTGATTTCAACTAGTAATTTCTACCAAAAATTTAAGGAAGAAATTATAAAAGTTTTCTACAATCTCTTCCAGAAAATAGAAACAGACGGGAGTACTTCCTAACTCATTCTATGAGCCCAGCATTACCCTAATACCAAAATCAGATAAAGAAATTACAAGAAAGGAAAACTACAGAACTGTATCTCTAATGAACATAGATGTAAAAATCCTCAACAAAATATTAGCAAATCAAAAACAACAATGTATAAAAAGAGTTATACATCATGACCAAGTGGGATTTATTCAGGTATGCAAGGCTGGTTCAACATTCAAAATCAATTAATGTAATCCATCACATCAACAGGCTAAAGAAGAAAAATCAGATGGTTATATCAATCAGATGTAGTAAAAGCATTTGACAAAATCCAACACCTATGTATGATAAAAACCCTTGGCAAACTAAGAAGAGAGGGGAATGTTCTCCATTTGTTAACAAAAATTTACAAAAGCCTCCAGTTAACACCATGCTTAATGGTGAGAAACTAGAAGCTTTCTTTCTAAGATCAGAAATAAAGTAAGGACGTCCCCTTTCACCACTCTTATTCAACACAGTACTAGAAGTCCTAGCTAACCCAATAAAGAAAAAGAAAGGAAGGAAAAGGAATACATATTGGAAGGGATAAATGAAACTGTCTTTGTTTGCAAATGACATGATTCTCCATGTGGAAAATTCCCACAACTTGACAAAAAACTCCTAGAACTAATAGATGGTTTTTGCAAGGTTGCATGATACAACATTGATATACAAAAGTCCATTGCTTTCCTATATGTCAGTGATGAACAAATTTGAATTTGAAACACAATACTATTTACATTAGACCACCCCAAAAGAAATACTTAGGTATAAATCTAACAAAATATGTCTCCTAGATCTAACTGAGGATAACCACAAAACTCTGATGAAAGAAGTCAAAGATCTAAATAAATGGAGAGATATTCTATATTCATGGATAGGAAGATTCAGTAGTGTTATGATGTCAGTTTTTCCCTGCTGACCTGGAGATTCAACACAATCCCAATCAAAATCCCAACAAGTTATTTTGTGGATATCAAGAAACCCATCCCAAAGTTTATATGAAAAGGTAAAAGACTCAGAATAGACAACACAATATTGAAGTAGAGCAGAGTCGGAGAACTGACACTGCCCCCTTTCAAGACTTACTACAAAGTGACAGTAGTCAAGTCAGCATGGTAGGGCCAAGCAATAGGCAAGTGGATCAATGGAATAGAATAGAAATCCCCAAAATGGACCCACACAAATTTAGTCAACTGATCTTGGGCAAAGGATCAAAGGAAATTCAATAGAGAAAGGAGAGTCTTTTCAACAAATGGATGGTGCTGAAACACTGGACATCTGGACATCCACATGCAAAAAAGAAAAAAAAAAAGAATCTAAACACAAGCTTTAATTAATTAAAAATGAATATGGATCTAAATGTAAGATACAAAAACTATAACACTTCTAGTAGAGAACATAGGAGAACATTTAGGTGACCTTAGGTTTGGCAATGACAACACCAAAAGCATGATCTATGAAATAATTTCACTGATAGTCCTGATACTAATCTGAATTTCTTTTTCATCTTGAATGGTCCTCGGTAAGCATTCCAGTTCCTACATAACAAATTACTCTCAAACTTAGTAGATTACAATAGACATTTTTATCATATTTATTGATTCTATAGATCAGGATTCTGTTAAGTCATAGTGGAAATAACTTGTCTCTGTTTCATGATGTTTGGAGCTTTATCTTGGCAGACTCCGTGGTTGGGCATGACTCAGTGGCCAGAGGCTAGAGTCATCTAGAAGCATGTTTACTCACTTATCTGATGATTGATGTTGGCTTAACTGGGATTTCAGCCTGGGCTTCTATGGAGCGTGGTGACCTCACAGTAGTCAGACTTCTTAAAAGCTGGATCAGAGCTCCAAAAGCAAGTGTTCCAGTGAACAAAATGACAGCTTTGCTGCCTTTTATGGTGTAGCTTTGGAAGCTGCACAACATCAATTCACAGGAATTATGTGATCACATGTAAGTAAAATCAGCTGGGATTTATGGGGAAAAAACATGATCCTCTTGTCATGTCCTTTCCCCATAAATTTCAAGGTTCAGAGGATATGTAGGCATGTTTTAAAACTGCCATGTTAGGTTATGTATTTCCAGAAATTTGTCCATTTTGTCTTTTTTCAAATTTATTGACATAAAGCTATTTATAGAATTACCTTTATCTTTTAAATCTCTGCTCAAACTATAATTATCCACATTTTTGTTATGTATTTGTACCTTTTTATTTTTATTTTAGTTATAGTCAAGAGATTTGTATATTTTGTAAGTTTTTTAAAAAAGAACAAACCTGTGGATCTGTTGATTCTCTCTGTTGTACCTTTGTTTTCCTATTTTGTTGCTTTCTGCTCTTTTAATTCCTTAGAGTTCATTCTGTTTTTCCTATTTTTTCTTATTTTTGGCTATATGCATAATTATGGCTATTATTTTCTCTTAACACTTTGTTGTTCTCATTCCACTTATCTTCTGGTCTCTATTGTTGTAGAACAGTCTGCCTTTGTTTATTTTAGCTGTTATTGAAAAAATGTAATATGGCTCTTCTTGCTCTACACTTCTGTGATATGCTCTTTGATTTTGGTGTTCTCTAGTTTCACTGTGAGGGGTATCTTTATTAATCTTTCTCAGGATATGTAGTGATTCCTGGGTCCATGGATTCATGGTTGACATCATTTCTAGAAAATCTGCAGCTATTATCTCTTTATGTATTGCCTCTTAAAATTTTTTCCATTTTCTCTTTTTAGGACTTCATTTAGGTGAGTATTATATTTTCTTATTACATCTCTCGTATCTCTTTAACTCTCTTTCATATTTTCTGTATCTTGTTCTCTCTTTGCTACATTTTAAATTCTTTGAATATGTCTTCCAGTTCACTAATTCTCTTATCAACTGTGTCTAATCTCTTTAATATTTAACCCAATTATTTGAGATTTTGAATCCAATAATTTTATATTTTATTCCTGAGAGTTACCATTTTAAAATTCTGTCTATTTCTTTTTACTAGTTTATTTTAATATACTCATCTTTGTAATTTCATTCATTTCTTTAAATATTTCGTATAAAGCTTTTAGCATGTTGTATGTCTCACTGAGTAGCTAAACTTTTGTTTTTTTTAATATATTCATCTTTGTAATTTCATCCTTTATTTAAATACTTCATATAAAGCTTTTAGCATGTTGTATGTCTCACCGAGTGGCTAAACTTCTGGTGTGTGTGGTAATCTTTGTGAGACCACACTTAAATTGAGCCTATGAGAGACATGCAGGCCTGACCTGGGGAAACTTTCTTCCAAAGAATGTTTATTTCTACTTCTGTGAATAGCCTGGAGGCACCCCTACTCAAGGTCTACTTCAGCCCTTCCTGTAGGTTTTGTCTCAGAGTGAATATGTCAACCTCAGCTTCCTCCTCAATGCTGTTGTGTAGGTCAACGTTCCTGTAACTACCTAGCTGTAGAACTGAGGACTCAGGGCAGCCAGCCCCCACTGTTGGTCCATGCTACTTAATTCCCATGTTGACTCCTTCCTCTAGCTTTCTGCTGCTCTGCCCAGGCTCCCTGGTGTTCTTGCCCTGACTTTTTCCAGCTGCCAACTCCTTAACTCTGGCTAACTCCAGTCCTGCCCTCTCAACTCCCCTCACAGCAAGCTCTGGCCTTATTGCTCATTTGTTGTCTTTTTCTAGGGAGTTGTCCCTAAAAATCTCTCCCACATTTTGTGAGACTAGAGGCACCTCAAAGAGTGTGTCATGTCTGCCTCTGTGGACTAGTTGTGGACAAGAAGTTTCCCCAGCGCTCCTAGCTATTCATGAGACTGGAAATGGAAGCCTACCCTGTCTTCGTTGTTGTTTTTTTTTGTTTTTCTGAACTAGAATTTCTACTTATCAACAAAATTTAAAGCTATAAAGTTAAGCACATCCTCTTTGTCAAAATCAGAAGAAAGGAACTTAGTGATCCATCATGATGCATAGATTTCATCTTTCACGGAACTCCGATAGATTGGGCTTGGCCACCTGCAATGCTGGTTGAAGAGAATTCTAAGGCCACATCCAGGCTTAGTGGAAACAGGTGTTGATTGATTAGCATTGTCCTCTAAAGGTACAGGAAGGTGGAATGGCAGCATATGAACTTCATAGCTCATCCTTGAATATCATTTATTACAAACTATGGATTTCACCATTGAGAGAAATAAAATTCAACTCAATTAATCAGCTTGCCCAAGGCCACACAGTGAAATAGTGGCACTAAGTAGACTAAGAGAAGGGCTTTAAAACTCCCAGTCCGGTGCATATTCCACTACGCCACACCTCATACAAGAATTGTCCTTCCCGTTTCCCTGTTTCTGTCCGTGATACCATTGACTGTCCTGGTCAACACCTGTGAATTTGCTGTTCATTTCAGCCTTTCATTCTCTAGCAGATGAATCTGCCGCTTCACTCTTTGCAGTAAGGAGCAGCTTCCCATTCCGCTCCTGTCTCCTTCGCTCGCTATGGTCAAGGACATCGTCATCTCAACCTGGCTTTCTGTGAACAGTCACTGTTGCTGTTACATCTCTGAGTCTCCGTTTTCTACCCATTGTGAAGCATGGGAGACTTTACGTTATTGTTAAATGTTTAAGCCGTGTTTCATGTTTTCCTGCCACTGGGTGTGTGAAGTGAAACACACCCTGAGCGCAGCCAGTTCAAGCTGTAGCCTTGCCGTTGTCGGATCCTGCCTTGGCCCTCACACTCGTGGTCTCTGACGTTTGCTCCACCAACAGGACCAGGCTGAGAAGTTGGTCAGGTGTCCTGCAGGTGTAAGAAGGGGCAGGGTCTGTGGCAGTGGAGGCAGAACGGCCTGTGGTGGCAGTTTAACTGCAGGTAATGGAAATAGAATGAGCTACTCCTTTAAAGGAGGAGTTTAGGTTCTAGAACTAAATTTGTTGTCCAATTGTTTGGTGCAAGTTGTGAGCAGATTTCCCAAGGTTCCCAGTTCAAGCGATCTGCCCACACATTTTCAGTAGCAACAGGAAATGTGGGACTGGCATATTACTCTCCTCACTCTTTGTCTTTCTGGGGAGAAGTGCCTCCAGACTGCATAGTAATATTTTTAAAAACAAAGTAGAAGATAACAAGGTCAATAATGTAGGAATGAGTGGCATATTACTCTTAAAAACAACTAGGAATTCACATAGTTATCTGCACAAGAAAAAAAATATCAACATGTGATTACTTTTTGAAGAGACATTGCTTTAAATGAGACCCAGTGGGCTTAGGAATCCGACATGAAGCCTTGCTGGCTTGGGAGAATGTGAAGAGATCAGGCATTGGCATTTTTGGCTACAAGAAACAGAGGTGTTTTACCAGATTTCTCCTGTCGTTCCCAATTTGAAAGCATATTTCAAAGTCAGTGAGACCTGTCTCCCACCACCAGGTCTACTCATGTCTAAGACAAGGTGAAATCCACTCAACTGCAGCCCGAGGGGGTGTCCCAGGGGATCACCACTTTTGCTCCCCTCTGGAGGCCCCACGCACGTCTTGGCACAGGACACCCTTGGACCTGGGCTCATCACGGTGCCTCTGTCCCTCCCTCCATTTGCTCTTGACCCACGGGGCTTGGTGTCTGCTTCCTTTGGCCGAGCACAGCCTGACTCTTTCCCAGGGTGTGAGCTATTCCTGATGTAATGGTGGGTCCACGGAGCAGCTCAGCTTGGCTTATTTGTCCTTCCCGAGATGGCTGTCAGCATACAGTGGGCTCCGATGCTGGGTGCTGGGGTGCTCTGTGGCTCCAAGTTGTGCTTCACACCCCTATAAACACTGCCCTCCCATATAAAGCTAGCTGGAGTCTTTGGTTGCCAGGGAGTGCTATTTAATGAGGGTAGATTGTGCTTGAAACTTCTACAACTTGGCAGCCCTTCTGCTTCTCATAAGCTACTCTGCACATGGGAGAAAAAAAGTCTTTCAGAGGCTACTTTTTAATGGGACACGTTTACTTAAGAGCTGAGAGGAGATGGTGCCAGTAGTCTTGTTTTGTTCCCGTCCAATATTAGCCTTGTCAAAGGCTTATAGAGTTTCCTGGGTATTTCTGTATGACATTCCACATAAAGCTCTCTTGGGGAGCCAAGAATTTTGGCTGGAGGATACAGAGGGCTCATTATATGGGCGTGTGTGCAAGTGTGTGTTTGTTTTGAGTTTTAGAGGTAGCCCTATAAAAGGGCAATGCAATAATGATGAAGTTCTTGTTATTTTCCTTCTTATTGTTGTTGACGAAATCCGTCACCACGTTGCTGGTGGAAGTACAGGGTCTTACTGAAGTCTGCGTGTCTTGTTAGGTTTGCATGAGAGAGAAAAACAGAACACACATTACGTTCAATTCGTTTTAGTTATTAATAATACATGCCTTTCAGTTATAGTGGGGAGGATACATCCAGACTGGGTTAGAACGTTGTTTCCCTTGTGCTGCATTTCACAAGGGACTGTGCCTTTTCGACCAGCGCCTGTCCGCCGCCGTCTCTCCCCGGAATCCCTGAGAGGTGCCGGGAGGTTACACGGGTCTAACTTTTCGAGTGATCTTTGTCAAGTAAAGACTGCAGTTGTGCTGCTCTCGGGCTGAGGATGCATGCTGGGTCTCTGGGGCATGACAAGAGCAGTAATTGCTCCCAGCATGGGCCCCGGAACCCGCCGCTTTACCCGGATCTTCACATGGTCTTGGCTCGTGTTCCCTGTGTGGAGCACACGCGTGTTTATCCTCAGTAGGGTCGGGTCTGAGCGCATCTTCTAACGAGATGTCAGTCTGTAGTGCTGTCCAGGCCTGCTGAGATGCTGGCGACATTCAAACAGAGAATCATGCCTGAGTAGGGCCACATGTGGGTGACAGTGAAGTCCAAGCGTAAAGAGGGAGGTTTCCGGCCTCTGCTCTATGCATAGCACTGCCCCCGGGCCGTGCAGGCCCCTCTCAGAGGCACTGGCCCCGAAGCTCAGGAGGCTTGCCTGGGTCTGAAGGTGTCTGCGAGGAGCGAGTGCTGGGTATCTGGACCTGAGAAGTTCTCTGCTCTTCCAAGGGAGTGGGTCAAAACTGGTTTCAGTCCTTCTATAACTTTCCACTCATTCATTCAGCCAGAACTTACTGGGTGTGTACTGCGTGCTGGGCGTGCTAGTTCTGTGGGTCCTGGGCATGGGTGTGAGTGGCACAAGACCTTCTCGTCCGGTGAGGACCAGCGCTACTGATGGCGGAGGGGGAGGCGTGTGAACAGACGCGGTCCTTCCATCATGCAGTATGTTTGTGGACTTCTGTTACATGCCAAGCACTGTTCAAAGTGTTGGGGATACAGCAAAGAACAAAATGGGCATTGTTATTTTTGCCTTCAGAGCACTTATGTTCTAGTCAATAATTACGTGACACACTGGACACGCCAGGCTGCCAGCTCTGTCAGGAAGGGTTTCACAGAGGAGAAATCTCCTCAACTGCTGTGGAAATGATTAATCGGTCTACTTTCCGTCTCCAAGTGTTTGCCTATTATGGGCATTTCAGGTAAAGGGAACCATGTAGTATGTGGTCTTTTGTGCCTGGCTTCTTTCATGGAGCATAATGTTTTTGAGAATCACCATACTATGGCACGTATCAGTACTTCATTGTTTTTTATTGCTGAATAATATTGTGTGGACGTACCACAATTTTGTTTATCTATTCAGCAGTTGATGGGCGTTTGGGTTAGTTCCACATTTTGGCTATTATGACTACTGCTGCTATGAACATTTGCGTTCACGTTTTTGTGTGGACATATGTTTTCAGTTCTTGTGGGTATACCAAGGAGCGGAATTACAGGGTCACATGGTTTGCATATGTTAACATTTGGAGGAACTACCAGGCTATTTTCCACCGTAACTGCACCATTTTACATTTCTACCAGTAATGCATAAGGATTTTAGTTTCTCCACATCCTCGCCGACACTGTTATTGTCTATGCTTTTATCATAGCCATCCTCGTGGGCGTGAGGTGGTGTCTCATTTGGTTTTGATTTGCGTTTCCCTAATGACAAATGACATTGAGCATCTTTTCATGTGCTTATTGGCCATTTGCATGTCTGTTTTGGAGAAAGATCTAGTCAAATCCTTTGTCCATTTTAAAATTAGATTATTTGTCTTTTTATAACTGACTTGTGTTTTTATATGTTCTGGACACATTCCCCTTATTAGATATATGATTTGTCAATATTTTCTCCTTGTCTGTGGGTTGTCTTTTTACTTTCTTAATGGTGTACTTTGAAGCATAAAGTTTGTTAATTTTGATGCAGTGCAATTTATCAATCTTCTCTTCTACCACTTGTGCTTTTAATGTGATAGCCAAGATATTACTGCCTGGTCCAAAACTATGAATGTTTACTCCAGTGTTTTCTTCTAAGAATTTCATGGTTTAAACGCTTGTATTTAGGTGTATGGTTCACTTGAGCTAGCTTTTTTCTGTATGGTGCAAGAAATGTCCTATCCTTTTATCCATAGCATTTTTTATCCTCTCACATAGGACTGGTCTATTATGTTCATTGTGTATTTTTCCCATTTGAATATATGCTTGTCTTAGTCCATTTGTGCTGCTGTAACAAAATGCCTTAGACTGGGTAATTTATAAATAATAGAAACTTATTTCTCACAGTTCTGGAGGGATTTATCTTGGACTAGGATCACTAGAACAGACAAAGCCCTTGTGCAAGCCCAGATCTCTGGAGAGTAATGTTGTTCAGGGCACAGGGTTTTTGCCTCATGGATTCTTTGTACATTAATTTATTTGTTTGAATTTCTGTGGATTTACTAATAAATAGATATGAGTGAAAAGAGTAAGATTTGAATACAATAGTACCCCCTTATCCATGGTTTTATTTTCCGTGGCTTCACTTCTGTGGTTTCAGTTACCTGTGGTCAACCGTGGTCTGAAAATATTAAATGGAAAATCCAGAAATAGACAATTGATAAGTTTTAAATTTCCAGCCACTCCGAGTAGCATGATGAACTCTCGCATCATCGCCACTCTGTCTGGCCTGGAATGTGGATCCGCCCTCTGTGCGCACGTGCACGCTCTGTGCGTGTCAGTAGCTGCTTGGCTATCAGATTGACTGTTATGGTATCGCAGTGTTCGTGTCTGAGTAAGCTTTATTTTACTCAATAATGGCCCCAAGGCACAAGAATAGTGATGCTGGCATTTTTGCTGTGCCAAACAGTAGCTGCAAAGTGCTTCCTTTAAGTGAAAAGGTGAAAGTTCTCAACTTAATAAGGAAGAAATAATTGTATGCTGTGGTTGCTAAGATCTATGGTGAGAACATATCTTCTATCCGTGAAATTGTGAAGAAGGTAAAAGTAATCTGTGCTAATTTTACTGTTGCATGACAAACTTCATCATAGGTATGTATATATAGGAAAAAACATGGTATATATAAGGTTCAGTACTGTCTGTGGTTTCAGGCATCCACTGGGGGGTCTTAAACTTATCTGCTTTGGTTAAGGGGGTACCATTGCATTCATGTTATTATACATTTATTTTTCTAGAAATTCTCAGTGATTGACAATCCCTTTACTGCACTTGACAACGCTGGAACCCTAAAAATTGCAACTGGGCATTTTTTGTAAGGTTTAGGGTATATTCTACAAATTTCTCAGTTTTCCAGAGATGAAGGGCAATTAATGATTAATAGTTAATCAATCAATGACATTTAATGATTGCTTTCTCTGTACATAAATATTGAGCTATAGGCTTCTCGGGAATCAAAGGTGAGTAATATATATTCTCTGCTGTCAAAGAGCTCACAATTCATAGAGACCAATACATAAATACCACAATACAGTGCAGAGTATGGTTATGCCAGAGAGGAGACATAAAGCATTTTAGGGATTTATAGAGGAAGAAATACAATCCAGTGAGGGAATCAAGATAGCTTTTTGGAAAAGTTTTTATTTGAGACGAACTCTGAGGAACGGGTAAACAGTTGGCTGAAGAGGTGGTGCGGGAGGTAGCTGCACCGGCAGGTGTGTAGGCAGGAGGGAGCGAGGTCTGTGCAGAGAGCCTGGCTGTGCGCGCCTGGTGGCGGGGAGAGAGGAGGAGACCGTCGGGGAGTAGCATGTCACGCACACGAATATCGAACCCCTGGCTCAGGGACAACTTGTGACAGCAGCAGCAGCAGGCTATGGCAACAGTATGAGGAAAGCTGAACACCTAGAGAAGTCAGTCACCGCTCATTAGTCAAGTGGCCTGGCTTGTTGGAATCCGTACGCCACAGCCCAGGAGACTCTGGAACTTGCTTTAGAGACTGGATGTGCGCTGAGATTCCAGCAGCGCGGCGGAGACTGCAGCCAGGGAAGCTCAGTCGTGTGACCGCGGCCTGGAATTCCCACGTTGCAGGGAATGTGGGAGTAGTCGTGCATCTGAGTATGTTTGAGGGTGTGTGTGCGTGTGCGTGCACACGCACGAGATACTGGGAGACGGCTGGAGACTGTATGTAACCCGCTGGGATTAACCTCAAAAGCTTAGCAGAATGTGAGGGGCTTTCTAGGAAGTTGAATTTCTCAGCCGTGGCTTTGGATCTTGTTAGAAAACTTTTTGAAGGACTGTGTTGTGAGGGGCTTTAAAAATGTCTTGGGACAAAGAACCTTGACCAACCTTTGAGGAGAATAAAGCCAAGGTCAGCTAACAGAGTGGGCAGGAGACAGCTGCACTCTGACAAAGATGTCCTGCCCCTCTGCACCAGGTTGGACGCCAGTGCGAGCCATGCAGAAAGCAGGGACCCTGGAAGAGTGCTCCCAGCACGACGCCACCCAAGTTCAATCAGAGCACCAAGTCCGTTCCAGTTCCTAACAGGTCTCTCTCCTCCATCTCAGGGAGATTTCTTTTCCTTGCCGTAAGAAACTGAACTTGCCTAATGGCAGAGGAACGCAAGGAAGGCCCTGACAGCGACCCTGGGCGGTGCCAGGGGGACTGACCCAGGGTGAGGGTGGGAGCCTGCCGGACAGTGCCTGGGTAAGGCCATCTGGGTGGGGCTGTGGGCGGTGTCCTGTCTTGGGCGGGGACACAGCTGGGGTGCCGGAGGCACCAGCCATACTGCCCTTCCCTGGGCAACCCGCTCTATCCTTCAGCTTCCCCGCCTCCGAGATTGCGATTTGGGGCCCT
>NW_012153174.1:8226213-8227914 GCF_000956105.1 Propithecus coquereli
GCCCCTCCCCCCTTTCTTCCAGGGCCGCAGAGGCTGTTCTAGGCATTGGGAGAGCAGGACAGACAAGGCCCCTGCTTTCATGGAACTTACTTTCTCGTGGGTGAGAGAGAAAAATAAACTTTTCAAAAAATAAATTACATGATTGCAGACAGTGATTAGCGCTCTGACACAAATGGGGTATAGAGAGAATAATGTCCTCCTTTAGGTGAGGTGGTTGGGGGCCTCATTCCAGTGGAATGTCCTGGAAGCGTCTGAAGACTGGGCAGCATGCATAGCTGCCCCCACGGTCTCCAGGAGCCCCCCACCGGGGCTCTCGGCCCCTCACGTTGCTTCTCTAGCCTACGTGCTGAGTCCAGCTGCAACTTTCCCATGGATGGAGGCCTCTGTAGATTTCTTGTTTCGAGCATTAAATGTGTGTAGATTCTTTTAATCATTAGCACGACTCCGTGAGGTGGGTACAGTTATTATCCCCGTTTTGCAGTTGAGGAAGCGGAAGCACAGGAGCCGTGGCTGGAACCCGGACGGCCTGGCTTGGGAGGTGGCTTCCTGCTCCACACCCGCTGCCCAAGTGGGCAGGACAGAGCTCAGCCCACAGCCCACACCGCACAGCAGCCACGCCCACTGTGGCCACTCCCCTCTTCAGATGCTTTAAGGACAGTCCCAGGTCACTTCTCTGAACTGCAGACTCCTTTCCACAGCTCCCACTTATCCTGTGCTGATCTGGGTGTGGCCATACATGATTGAGTAGGAATGACCAGCAAGTCCCCAAATAACAGATAAAGCCGCCTCTTCGGGGTCTGCAGATGCTCTAACAGCTGTCACTCACCCAGCAATGCATGTTGGGCGGCTGGAGCCCGCTGTGGTGGGAGCAGGAGACAGGAAGCCTTCTTTTCCAGGGGACGAGGGAACATGTGGGCTGTTTTCCATGTTGGAAGTCTGGGCATCTCGTGGGACCCCTGGCCCTGTCTGAGTCAGCAGCAGCTGCACAATTCTGCCGCGTGTGCTCAGTGTGTGTCTGGTGGCCACGTTTGGTGCCCCTCCGTGGCGTGCCTGTGTCAGGTGCTGTGTGCTCCGGGCCGTGGAGGGGGTGCAGGAGGCTCTGGGAGGGCAGGCGCAACCCTCTGTTACAACTTACGTTTGATTCCTCTCGCATCACGGAACCCCGTGTTTCAGTGAACCAGGTTAGGGAGTCAGGACAGTGCAGCTCTCCAGGGTCCACGGGGCCCACAGTTGCTGCTTTCACCGGAAGTCAGCTGTCAGACCCTTGGCTGCTCATTGAGAAAGGCACAGTTGGTGTTGCCTCTGGGATAACCGCACAGAGGGCTATGCCCCACGCTGGATGATAATACAAAACAATATGTAGCATTGAACGAGCGCTTATTTATGCCAGATATTTTACTCAGTGCGTTACATACATTCTTTCATTTATCCCCATATCGGAACTCTGAAGTAGGTACTTTTACTAAACTTAATATTTTAATTTAATTTAATTTTTAATAGCAAGGAAACTGGGGCAATTTTTTTCTTTGTTTTTTTTTTTGAGATAGTCTCACTCTGTTGCCCGGGCTAGAGTGCCATGGTGTCAGCTTGGGTCACAGCAACCTCAGTGTCCTGTCTTGGGCGGGGACACAGCTGGGGTGCCGGAGGCACCAGCCATACTGCCCTTCCCTGGGCAACCCACTCTATCCTTCAGCTTCCCCG
>NW_012153174.1:8227964-8270623 GCF_000956105.1 Propithecus coquereli
GTCAGCTTAGCTCACAGCAACCTCAAACTCCTGGGCTGAAGCGATCCTTCTGCCTCAGCCTCCTGCTGGGACTACAGGCATGCGCCACCATGCCTGGCTAATTTTTTCTATATATTTTTAATTGTCCAGCTAATTTCTTTTTATTGTTAGTAGAGACGGGATCTCACTCTTGCTCAGGCTGGTCTTGAACTCCTGAGCTCAAACGATTCTCCCGCCTCGGCCTCCTAGAGTGCTAGGATTACAGGTGTGAGCCACCGTGCCCGGCCAAAACTGAGGCAGTTTATCCAAAGTTTATATTAAACATCCTCAAAAACAAGATTGAGGTGAGACTAGAAGTCAGCTGATTTTGGGGGGGCCCACTCTTGTAGCTGCTGCTCGGAGTAAAATTATTTTTAGAGGCATTTTTACTTAAAAATAAAAAGCCCGTAGGAAAGCCTCCCGCAACCTGGACGTGTTACCGTGGCACCCCCGCCACCATATCCACAGGGGCTCAGAGTGAGGTCCTGTTCGTACATCTGCCTGCAGCTCACTTTGTGTGTGGGACTCTAAACTCTCTGGGTACCTCTTCTCCCCACATATGCAAATGATCTCGATTACCAAGGGGAACATTGAATCTCATCAAAGTTAGATCAAATGTAATGAGGCTATCTGAAAGAAATCACTCTGATGTTGTCACTTCTCACTTATTTATCAAATACCTGAGAAAGTAGAATGCTTCATTAATTTATTATTTATTAATTCAATATTTTATTCTCTGCCTATCCTGTGTCAAACTCTGGGGATAGAAACATAGGCAAGGTTTATTACTATCTGTTGCACGGGAGGAATTTTTCATTGATAATGAGAGGTTTCCAAGTGTGTTTATAAGCTTTTCAAAACTTTTGCTTTGTCTGCTTGATTTTTTATGAGCTTAGCATAGACAATCTTTGCCTAGTCTCAACATTTTAAGTAAAGAAGTTTTCTCTTCTCATTATGGCCCGAGAGAACTAGGAGAACTAAATCCGTTTTAAAACAGCTCTCTAATTTTGTAAATATATTTTATGTTTATTTAGTAAATACTTGTACCGAAAAAGACATACAATCTCTGTTAGTGTAGGTATTTTGGGTAAGTAATTCCCTATTTGGCTTCTCCAAAATAATGATTCCAGGCAAAGATAAGTAAACTCATATTTCGAACTTTGGTGTATCTAAACCTACTATAATATTAAGTATTCCAGTGATCTAAGCCAGGGCCATTAGACAGGAAATAACCAGGCACCGGCGTCCGTCTATTTACGAGGCGGACCCAAGGCTGGTGTGGCCCACAAGGCAGGAAAGGTTTCATGTCTCAGTGACCATGTGCAGGAGAGGGGTGGGCTGAGGCCTGACTCTTGCTGGTGGCCGGAAGGGATTGGTGGCCACTGCTCTGCCTGCCATCCCTGGCTCAGGCACATGCCGTCCCACAACCACTGAGGTGTCCGAGTGTGGCAGTTACCTGCTGTTGCCCCTGCACAAGGACCCCCATCTCTGAGGACTTTCTGGGATTATCCAGCTCCAGAGTTCTTTGTTATGTAGCAAAATGTTTTGCTCTTTCCAGAGGGGCTTTAGCTTCCCACGTTTGCACTACTGCTTAAAAAGCTTCCATTTTGGATGTTCTTCCTTTTGGCTTTTCCTCCATCATTTTGTGACTTTACACATTGGTACTTAAAGAGACACCTTCTTTAGGATACAGTTCTTCAAACATAGCTCTTTTTTTTTTTTTTTTGGTGTTTCTACTTTCTTCTGACATTATACTTGTTCACTTTTCCACAAGTAAGTAATGTTCCATAACTGGAAAAATTTCTTTTGGCTAACTACATCATTTTTGCTACTTCCTAGTGCCAATTCTCCATCTCCGTTTGTTTAGAATGTTTTTCTCTTAATAAATATCTACAGTTCTTTGTTCTGTAAAGACTACACTCTGGAGTTGGCCAGCAGTGCTGGTCAACCTCCTGAGATGATGTTTGCCTATCTCGACATCTCTCCCTCCCAAGTTCTGGGAGTCACATTGATGCTGGAAATGCACTTGATGAGTTGTGCGTTAGAATAGGCTTAGCTATATGAGCCACTAGTTTCTATCTTCCAAATGTAGATAAGATGCCAAGTCACACTGGGCTATGAGTTTGCTTCTAGGGTCCGAGGGGCCTGTTTCAACCCTCTGTCCCATTCAAAGACCTGGAGATCCATCCGGATGTTTGAAGTCTCCAGGTCTCTTCCATCTTGTCTTCCAGTGGCTTTTGGGGAACTTCCCGGCAAAATGGACCTTCCATCCAGACCTTTCCTCCCAGAGTCGAACACCTCCTGGGTATCATTAGAGCCCAGTGACTTGTCAGATTTGATATCCTGTGTCTAGGATTTTGAATTATTTATTGCAACACTTGGAGATCTTAAAGATTCAAATTGCCTAAGGATCCAGAAAGCTGGTATGAAGCGAGGTATCCTTGAAGGTAATTCTTTCTCGTAAACTATTCTATTAATTGTTGATCCTAATGGAATCCACCCTCACATGATACTTGCCAGTTTGTGCCTTTATCGCCCTGCTCAGCTGCATGCTCAGACTCATGGAATTTTTGATTTGACTCGAAAAACCCTGGCAGGACATAGGAACATGGCATCTTCTGGAAGGTGGGGGACAGTGTTTGTCTTGCTGCGGTAAGCCTGGTGAGGTCACTAGGGTGGGCACTTGGCAGTGCGTGGCCTCCGAGCTGCCTGGTGACCGAGTTGCTTCCCTGGCTGTAGACTGGTGCATCTTTTTCTCCCCTGGGACTGGAATCCCGTGTGATGCCCGGCCTGTGCGGCTGCATCCTGATTACAGTGTTAGCACAGCCCCCCTCATGTCTTCCTAGGTCTCTAGCTCCGGGGGAAGCTCTCATTTCAAACTGAAGGCCCTTCTCATTACTGCCTGCCACCAGGAGTATTGCCGCTATGCAGAGACCTGCTGCCCTCTGCTCCCCAGAGATGGCCCCCCGCTGCCGATACTGGCCTGGAAGGGGACTGATTCCCCATGCCCAGCCTGCCAACCATGCCGCGCCTCCTGGATGGGGGCAGAACTGGGGACTGCCCCAGCCACGTTTCCACCTGCTTCCCAGTTCTGGGAAGATGTTAGGCTCTGTCCTGCCTCATGGGTGACTCTGCTCCTACAGCCCACGGGCCCCTTCTGGCTACCACTGCCTACTTGTATAGCTTGCAGCCTAAGAGGGGATTTTAGGTTTTTAAATGTCTGAAAACAGTCAAAAGAAGAGTACTATCTGTGACACATGAAAGTTACAAAATAATTTCAGTGTGCGTAACTCAGGCTTCACGGGAGCCCAGCCACACTCACCGCACGCAGGGCCCTGAAGCCTGCCCTCGCGGCGCAGTGGCGGAGGCGAGGCGAGCATGCGACGCAGGGTCCAGCAGCCCACAAGCCCCAGACATTTACTGTTGTATTAATATAATGGTTCTTCACAAAAACGTTTGCCCAACCCTGGTCTCCACGATTGTGTTTGTAGAAATTATGGCAACTTTTTTTTACTCCAACTTTGTTTTACTTTTGCTGCCACTGTTGTTAATAAGGTAAACTGAGGCATTATAAAATTTTTTTTTTTAAAAAAAGAGTTTACTGAGCAAACAGTGACTCATGACCTGGGCAATTCTAAGCCATAAGTGGTTTCAGAGCTCCGCCGAGGGGGCGCGAGGGGGCAGGCATTTATAAGACGCACAGGGGGGTAAAGCAAAGCAAATGTTTCCGTGGTCACAGGGCACAGGTGCCGTATTTGGTCTATCATGTTGGAAAGTCCCTAATTATGCAATTATAAGTTCGTTGGCTGCTTCTGATTAGCTGAGCTTAAGATCTGATTTTCTTTATCATGGGCGTTTACAGTAACTAGATGATGTTTTGCTCGTGTTTGTAAACCCAGCAAGGTTGAGGTCCCTTGTGCAACCTGCCTGGCTCCGTCTGCTCAGGGCTTCTTCAGGCCTGGTCTTTATTTGAATTGGTTATCACTGGATCCTTTTCAAGTCTCTTTATTATTCCACATGGTTTAAAAAAACTCCTCAAACCTGCCGGATTCTGTCACCTGTAACTTTATATGCCATTTTAGTGGAACTTTCATTCTTGTGAAAAATGTGCTTTAGACCAGATCGTGCATCAGCATCCTTCCTCCCGGGCCCCTGTCTAGTTCCTCACGCCGCCCCTCCTCTCCCACCTCCTCCCTCGCTCCCCTCTTGCTTGTTACACAGTTTTTTTAATATCAGTTACCCATTTAAGCTTAAGATTTGAGCTGGGGTTGTATGAAACTGTCCTGAACGGCTTCTGTGGCTGCTTAGCTTCAAGGTATCATCCAAAAATCACTCCGAGCTCTGAAGTCGCAGGTGCCGCATGGAAGCAGCTTTCTGAATTCATCAGGAGCACTAAACACCCAGACGTTAAAACAAAATTATTTCCCATAGAAATTACAATCACCTAATTACTGCAGTGGCCCACGTTTCTCAGACCCTAGAAGGAATGAAAGTGTGAGCAGAAAACGCCTGGCAGGAATCGTTCGAGGACCTTGGTCTCTAGGAATCTCATGGCTGAGATTGTGTCTGTTGACAGTACACTTTCACCTCGGGACTCATTCACAAAAAGTAGATTCCTAGAGGACATCTCGTACTGACCACAGTGTCCCATGGTCAGACTACGTGGTCCACAGGACTGTCCCCCAAACAGTTCAGTCTACTAAGCAAGCACCTGGCAGAAAGATTCTGCGTGTTCCTGGTGAAGGAGGTGGCGCCCGCCCCCCGCAGGGCTGCAGGCTCTTACACACAGCGAGCTGCGTGGGCGTCGTTTCTGGGCTCGCCTGTCTCGTTAGCAGCCATCAACCCTCAGATTCACTGGAGAGGTGGGAATGTTTGCCTCCCCACTACCCACAGGATGGCTTGCTTTGGAGGCTCTTGGGTTTTATTTGGGCTTCCTGTAAACTATTGTTTTCTTATCCCTAGTGGCTGTTGGGTCTTACATAAATAATTCTCAGGAGTTCATTTTGGATTTGCTTTGTGTTTGAAATGACTGATTACCTCTAAGGGATCGCCCTGTGGATGGAGAAGACGTACAGGTAATTTGGTTACCTATACTGGTATTTGGCTACAAATGCAGGTAATTTGGTTACCTAGCCTGCAAAGACCCCAAGAACTTTAGTAATCTCTTGCCTTTCATGATTTATGCTTAGAGCTTCCTTTCTAGTTTTAACGGTTTGTATAGCTCAGCTGAGTTGGTTTTTAGTGGGTTTCACTTTATGGTTATCTGAAAACTAAGTTGCTTATGACAGAATTGAGATATGTTTAAATGTTTGCTAGGCATATTATTTTGGAAGTTTTGGGTTGGGGGAGCTTTTCTGTTTCTTTATGCAATCCACGGTTTTTCAGGCTACGTGGTGTTGGGGTAGGAATAAGGCCACAAAGAGAGAAGCCCAAGAGCATTGTTCTGTGTGCATCTCCACCACAATTTAGGAATTCCAGTTCATCCTTAAATTTCTCTCAGCTGTTTCTGAGAGTTTCTGGAGGTTGCCTCCCATGTACTTGGGGACTGACTCCGACCTGCCCAGTATCTGTCATTTCCCAGTTTTCTGCTCTGGCTTTCTCCTGTGGCTGCCCGAGCTGTGTGAGCCTGATACGCTGGGCTTGGGGGTCCCTGGGTCTCTTGTCCACACTGCCCCTAACAAGCGAGACCCACGTATCACATGTGTAATATTTAAAGTCATAAATCTAACTAACAAACAGTTAACAAATGTACATATTCTATCCTTCCATCTTGATAAATGTCTTTATAATGACAAAATAAGAATATGTGTAAAATTATGATTTTTTTATATGACCAAAAGCAAAGAATAAAAGATTAAATTAATTATTATTTTATGTGTGTGGGTATTCTGTAGATGTTTGAGTGGACAATAAAATAAAATATACACAATATGTATTTATCGGATAAAATTTATTTTTCTTGCCTTCATTTCAGCTACGTCACTAATTATATGGCTATCAAAGATTTTTACAGTTTATGTTTAATTGACAGTTATGATCTAAATGATTAAAATAGAAATATATTTATAAAAGTATAAATTAAAACAAGTATAAAATTTAAAAAGTTAACATTTCCATGTTTTTGTAAAGTTATTTTCTTCTAAAATATTAAAATTACACAATACAAATGGCAAAAGTGAATGTCCAATTTTAAATCAAAATAATTTAAATAAAACTGAAGATTTAAATTTGGTTTTAAAAAAAACTTATTTTTGTTGATATCAGTGTCTATTTGAACATATTTTATCCTCAAAATATCTATGTGAGATTCCTAAGAATCTGGAAAAGGAAAGATTTTAGTCACAGATATAGCGATCATGAGAAAGTGGCCATCTTCAATTAGTTCTGTGGTGTTTGAGAAGCACTGGGATGTATATGTTGCTAGCATAACGGATGACACTTGGGCATAATGAACAAAAGCATTTGGGGAGAAGAGGATAAGAGTTATGTCAGTTTTTCTGAAAGACAAATGTTTTCACTGTATGGAATAACCATCGTAAAGGACTTGGTGTTGGAAAAGTAGAGGCTTGAGATTGACAGCTTAGACGAAAAATTTTAAAAGGTCAGAATAGAATAAGAATTTTGGGGTGAAAGATGTAAATGATATATGATCATGCCGCTGTGGTAGCCTACATTTTCTTCCCCTTGTTTCCAATCTTGCTCTTCTGCAATACCCCCTTCTTTTTCAAATTTTGAGTATGTCTCATTTTTCAGTGTTTTCTTTAAAATAAAGACTCTTGAATTCACACACACACACAAAATATATAATTACAGTTACAAGTGGCTTAACGATGGGGATACATTCTGAGAAATGCATAGATAGGTGATTTCGTCCTTGTGTTGAACATCCTGGAGTATACTTACACAAACCTGGACTGTACAGCCTACTACACACTAGGCTGTATGAAATGACCTATTGATCTTAGGCCACAAGCCTGTTCTGAGTGCTGTGGGCTGTTGTAACACAATGGTAAGTATTTGGGTGTCTAAACATAGAAAAGGTGCAGTAAAAATACAGTATTATACTCTTATGAGACCACCATCATATATATGTGGTTGATTGTGACAAAAATGTTGTTATACAATGTAGGACTATATATTTTACATAATTTTCATTTGTATTTTTATAAACATAAAACAATCTGTAGTCCTAGCTTTCAATGTCCATCTAGTTGGCAATGTAAAGAACTGGTGATACGCTTTGTGCGTGTGATGTCTGGACTCACATACACAGATTTAAGAGTAATGTAAATTGTTTAATGTCGTGATGTATTTCTCAGTCCCCGTGTGGTTCCTCGGCAACTGTGGCAAACACTGTGCTGATATTGGCTCTCTCGGGAACCATGAATTAGCAAACCAAGAAAAGCAAGAAAATGGGCCCTTGGCAACATGGAGCGCTGCCGGGAGCTGCTACTCGTTATGCAAGGAGCTGCTGCGTTCATGCCGAGGAAGGATTGAAAAGGTACATTACATTTTGAAATTATGTGTGTAAATATTGTGTCTTTTCTCAGACCTGAGCATTCTCCTTGTCAATTCCTCCTTGCACGCAAAAGCTGTGCTTGTCCCAACTTGCTTTCATAGCATTTGGACACTGCCACCTTTGTGTCGAGGACGTTGGGCAAGAGATGCAAGTTGCTGTGCCTGGGACCCGGGCTGCCAAATCCTGGGAAGGGCCAGGCTGTGCCAGTGTAGCACCAGATCTCAGGTGAAAGAGGTGCCTTGGGGTGCTGCATCCTTTCTGGGGGGTGGTTTGTGATGCAGAGGGCCCGGTGCAAAGACCTCTCTTGCCAAGTCCAGGTCCCAAGTTGTGGGTCTTACAAGAATTTCTCTCCATGAATTTTGTTTTATTATGTTATCTCAAGTATAAAAGAGCAGACTTGTGCTCTTGATTTCCTGAAGGAAACAAGTGAAATGGCTTTTATTTCTACTTGCCTTTTATTGCATTCCTTTCTTTCTAGGAGTTAGGCACGAGCCCAGGAGCTGGGTGGAGGATGCCTGAAGCAGCATATTCCACTGTGCTGTGCCCAGAGAAACCCTTACACTTCGACGTGTACTCACTAGATTGTGCTACATCTGTGGAGTCTGACCCTCTCTTCCCTTACAAAGAAATCTTTCTTGAACTCAAACTCCTGGCCTCAAGTGATCCTCTTGACTTAACCTCCCAAAATGCTGGGATTAGAGGCATGAGCCACTGCGCCCTAGAAATCTTTCTTAGGAAGCTTTTTTTTTTTGAGACAGAGTCTGGCTGTGTTGCCCTGGCTAGAGTGCCGTGGCGTCAGCCTAGCTCACAGCAACCTCAAACTCCTGGGCTCAAGCGATCCTTCTGCCTCAGCCTCCCGAGTAGCTGGGACTACAGGCATGCGCCACCATGCCCGGCTAATCTTTTCTATGTATATTTTTTAGTTGTCCATATAATTTCTTTCTATTTTTAGTAGAGACGGGGTCTCGCTCTTGCTCAGGCTGGTCTCGAACTCCTGACCTTGAGTGATCCACCCGCCTCGGCCTCCCAGAGGAAGCTTTTCTAATTCGGTATACAGATATGTTTATCAACAAGTAGGATACACATACCCTATGCAGGTATCACTGGGACATTTCAGGAATCTTGGAGCTGGGAACGCCTCTTCCTGTCTCCTTCTTCCCTAGGCTCCCTCCTGACTCAGCTTTGGCTCTCTAGAAAAGGGTTTCTGGCATTTTCTTGCTGTGAAACATTATAGGTGTGCTGGTTGGGCTCTCACGGCTTCTCATGTCTATACCTGCCTGTCCCTCTGGGCCACAGACAAGGGGCGGTGAGCCTCTGCTCAGTCATTCATGTCCAGATCAAATTCTGGATACAGCCCTTGGTGGTGACACCTCGGATCATGGCTCATTTGCCCAGCAGCATCTGCCCTACATCCTCGATGTCACTGCGCTCGTGGGGCTGGGAGATGTGGTCCTCCAGTTCATCCACACTGTGGTCTTCAGATCTGGGAGATCTCCTGGTTCAGCGTGTCCTTCTTCTCCTTCACTTTCTCAATGTCAAGGTGCAGAGACTCCTCACTAGTCCCAGCAGCCTGGCCAGACTTGGGAGATGGTCGCTGAGTGGCAGAAAAGTCATTAGCCAGAAGGGGATTGGAAGGTTCTGCGGTAACTTAGGTTAAGTCCTGGTTCAGTCCTGGAGAGGAATCTGAGGGGAAATCCTGGTTGAACGAGAGCCCACTCTCAGAGGCTTAGGAAGCTTCTTGACTTCTTATGCAAATAGCCCCCAGATAGGATCCCCCATCTATCTTCCAAAAGACAGTCACCCTAGACCTGCCTGGTGTGGCCCTGTCACATTTACATGATGTGACAGAGTATGGAAAGGGGAAAGCATATAAACCTACCAGTTTGGCATCCATATAATACTTCTTTAATAAAATTAGCTAAGATTAATAGCTTTGAGGAAAAAGTTCATAGTCTAGGTTCTTTTTTTCCTAGTGTAGGGGACTTTTTATTCAGTATTAGGACTTTATATGTGCTTTCTTATTTAATTTTCACAGTATTCCTGAGAGGCAATTGTTGTTTTCTCCATTTTTTTTTATCAGATGAGATAACAGAGTTTTATGGGAGTTAAGTAACTTGTCTAAGTAGTAAGTCCTAACTAATTAATTCAGTATTTGAATACTGGTCTGTTTGATTTCAAAGCCTTTGCTCTTTCTGATAAACCATTCCTTGGTTTTCACTGCCACTGGTAAGATTTCACTTAAAAAAATTTCAGATGGGAAGCAGAATTCTTTCTTGTAATGAAATTTGAGGAATGAATGAACCCGTGCCACTTGGAAGCCACCACTAAATACCTTCCTTGACTCTTAGTGATTCTAGCATCTGGGAGGCTGTTCAAGATCTGTTGGCTGTGCTCTCTGAGGAGGCTTCATAGCTGGGAGCCTTAGTTTTTGGTTCATTAAAAACCCAAATAGCTGTAATGCAGGGGTCTGATTATGGTAGAGATGTTGCTGAGAACGTTAAGATGACAGAATAAAGATGACCAAGGTAACACTGTGGTTGATTATGCTATTCTGCCAATGGTGAGAGATTTGCCTCCTGGATGTGGCTGACAGGAAGCTGCTGGAGATACAGAACATGTTGGATGAGATCATCTGAAGGCTACAGTGAGAAAAACTCAGTAGGCTAAATAATATGTTAATTTATAGATTTCTGAACTTAGGTTCAAAAGACCACTACACTAGAAGAAGTTTAGAAACTGTGAATAAAAGCAGTAAAATAAAAAAAAAACAGAGAACTTGAGGGGGAGGGTTGATGTTAGCAAAGTGGTGGACTAGAAAGCTCTAAGCTTTCATCTCCCCACAGAGACATTGAAAGAAACAAGCCAAAACTGTCTCAACCAACTTTGTCAGAGCTCTGGAAAATAGTCAAAGTTTACAGCAACCAAACAGATGCCCAATCAAGAAAAACCCACCTTCATAATGGTTAGATAGTTTTGTGGCCTTTTTCTCACCCTTGCCTCACCCCTGCCCTGATGCGGCAGCCATTCTGACTTGAAACAGCAGCGACCCAGCTCCCAGTTTCCTCCATTAAGCTGGAGGGTGCAGAGTAGACTTTATTGGCAAATTATTGTGTATGTCTGTTCTAAACTGTCTGAAGAATACCTAAGGGACTAACACAGGCACTCATCTATGTTTTTCCTACCTCAGAAATCAGGTGGGAAAATCTGTGGGATCTGCTCATAACAGCTGTAAGGCAACTACAGATCCACAGGTGCCTGGGGCAAGAGATGATGAGGGGAGACATGCAATAGACAATCGAAGGCCTAGGGGAAAAGTTAGGGCGAGACTCTGGAGATCAGGGTGTTCAAAAGCAGCCTTGCATATGGGGGAATTTAGAAAGTCACACACATACCCAGGAAAGGCACATGCCGAAAAACATGTGAGAAGACATTATGCTTTCACCTTGGACTGATTCCTAGGCTCTGAGCAACCCAAACTAAGTGTTGAAGGAGTTCCCCAGCACAGAGCCAACCTGAAAAGTCTGGGAGAGCTCTTGGCATTCAAGGAAATCTCTGCCAAAGCATTAGCTGAACACAAGCTGAAAGGACAGAAACTTCAGTGATCACATGTGACAAAGATTAGTCTTTGCAAAAATAGCTTGGAAAAGTCTAAAAACTAATGGACTATTACAGCCTTCAGTAATAAACCAAGTAACTAACCAACCAACAAATCAACAACTCCTGGAGAAGGGGGGCAATCTGATTTTCAGAGATGCCACATTACAGTAATCAAAGGTGAAATTTTCAAGGAAAAAATTCACAATGCTTACAAAGAAACAGGAAAATTCGGCACATTCAAAAAAACAAAATAAATTGACAGAAACCACCTCTGAGGAATGTCAAGCATTTGACTTTCTAGACAAAGACTTTAAAACACCTATACTAAATATACTCAAGGACCTAAGGAATGGAAAAAGAAGGAAAAGAAATCAGGAAAACTATGTATGAACAAAATGAGGATATCAGCAAAGAGATAGAAATTATAAAAAGGACCAAAATAGAAATACAGGAGGTGAAAAGTACAATAACTGAAATGAGAAATTCACTAGAGGGGTTCAATGGGAGATTCAACCAGGCAAAAGAAAGAATCAATAAACTTGAAGTTAAGACAGTTGAAATTGTTGGGTCTGAGGAGCAGAAAAAAAAAATAAAGAAAAGTGAACAGAGCTGGAGAGATTTGTGGGAAATCATAAAGCAGACCAATGTAAGTATTATGGGAATTCCAGAAGGAGAAGTGAATGAGAATGGGACAGAAAGATTATTTAAAGAAATAATGGCTAAAAATCCCCCAAATCTGCTGAAAGATATGAGTCTCCAAACAAAAGACGCTCAACAAACTCCAAGTAGGATAAACTCAAGGAGAACCATAGGTAGATAAATTGTAATTAAACTGTCAAAAGCTAAAGACAAAGAAAGAATTTTGAAAGCTGCAAAAGAAAAGTGCCTTGTTACATATAATCTTCAATAAGATTATCAGCCTATTTCTTAGCACAAATATTAGAGGCCAGAGGTCAGTGGGATGATAAAGTGCTGAAAATAAAAACTGTCAACCAAGAATTCTACATCTGGCAAAACTGTCCTCCCCAAAAATGAGATGAAATTAAGACATTCTTAGATAAACAAAAAGAGTAGTTTATAACTACTAGACCTGTCCTAAAAGAAATGCTAAAAGGAGACCCTCAGGTTGGAATGAAAGGATGTTGGACAGTAACTAATAGATGAAGATATAAAGATCTCCAGTAAAGGTAAATTCATAAGAAAATACAAAAACCAGTATTAGTATAATTTTGGTTTGTAATTCTACATTTTACATTCTATATTCTAATTCTTATTTTCTATAGGAATTAAAAGACAAATACATAAAATAATTAAAAATGTTATTTGGTACACAATGTATAAACATGTAATTTGTGACATCAATAATATAAAGTGGGGGGTGGAGCTGAATAGGAGTAGTTTGTGTATGTGATTAAAGTTAAGTCGATATCAATTCAGATTTGATTTTTATCATGTTAGAATGCTATATGCAACCCCCATGGTAACTACAAGGAAAATATCCATAGAATGTAAACAAAAGGAAGTGAGAAGGTAATCAAAATGTGTCACTAAAAAAAAATCACCTAAATACAAAAGAAGGCAGTAACAGAGAAAATGGGAGACAAAAAATGGTCTAAGACATATAGAAACAAATAGAAAAATGGTAGAAGTAAGTTCTTCCTTAAAAGTGCTTCCTTTAAATTTAAATGGATTAAACTATCCAATCAAAAGGCAGAGATGAGTATAATAGATTAAAAACATGATCCAACTACATGCTATGTACACAAGACTCATTTTAGATCTAAGGACACAGATAGGTTGAAAGTAAAAGAATTGAAAAAGATACTCCATGCAAATTGAAAGCAACAGGGAGCTGGGTAGCTATACTAATAGGAGACAAAATCAACTTTTAGTATAAAACTGTTACAAGAGACAAAGAAGGATAATAATGATGATGAAAGAGTCAATTCATCAAGAAGGTATAAAAATTATAATCATATATAAACCAACATCAGAGCCCTTGAATATGTGAAGCAAAATTGAAGGGAATAATAAACAGTTCTACAATAATGGAAACTTTGATATCCTACTTTTAATCATGAATAGAACAATGAGACATAGAAAAATAAGAAAATGGACTTGAATACTACTATAAACCAATTAGATCTGACAGACACATACAGATCATTCCACCCAACAACAGTGGAATATACATTTTTCTCCAGAGCACATGGAATAATTTCCAGAACAAGTCTTAATAGATTTTAAAAAATTGAAATTATAAAAAATATATTTGTGTGCAAAGTATTACAATGGAGTGACACTAGAAATGACAGAAATGGCAGAGGGAAACTAGAAATGTAAAAAATTCACAAATTTGTGCAAATTAAAATATACTCTTAAATAGTCAATGGGCTAAATAAGAAATCACAGAAAAATTAGAAAATATCTTGTGACAAATACAAATGTAAAGACAACATCTTAGAACTTGTAGGATACAGAAAAATTAGTGCTAAGAAGGAAGCTTATAGCTGTAAAAGCTTGAGTTAAAAAAAAAAGAAAGATCTCAAATCAACTTCCTACATTTATGCCTTAAGGAATTAGAAAAAGAAGAACAAACTAAACCCAAAGCTAGCAGAAAGAAGAAAAATAAAGATTAGAGCAGATATAAATAAAATAGAGAACAGAGAAACAATAGAGAAAATCAATGAAACCAAAAGTAAATTGGTTCTCAAAAGGATCAACAAAATTGACAAACCTTTAGCTAGACCAACTAAGAAAAAAAGAGAGAAGACTCAAATAACTAAAATCAGAAATGAAAGAGGGACATTATAACTGGTTCTACAGAAATAAAAAGGATTGTTAGAGAGTATTATAAACAATTGTATGCCAGCAAGTTAGATAACCTAAATGAAATGGACAAATTGCTGGATACACAAAACCTGCCAAGACCAAATCATTAAGAAATAGAAAATGTGAGCAGATCTATAACTAGTAAGGAGATTGAACCGGTAATCAAAAATCTTCCAACAAAGAAAATTCAGGATCAGATGTTGTTATGGGCCAAATGTATCCCTCTAAATTCATGTGTTGGAAACTTAATCTCCACGGCAGTAGTGTTGGGAGATGGGTCCTTTTGGGAGGTGTTTGAGTTGTGAGGGCTCTGTCCTCATAAATGGATCGATGCCTTCATATAAAGGCTTGACAGAGGTAGTTTGTCTCTTTTTGCCCTTTCACCTTCCACCATGTGAGGACACATGGTCCCCTCTGGAGGATGCAGCATTCAAGGCACCATCTTGGAAACAGGGACAGGATCCTCACCAGACATCAGACCTCTTAGTGCCTTGATCTTGGATTTCCCCGTCTCCAGAACTATGAGAAATAAATGTGTCTTCTTTATAAATTACCCAGTCTCAACTATTTTGTTATGGCAGCATAGATGGAGTAAGACAGATACCTTCATTGATGAGTTCTACCAAAGAAGAACTAACACCAATCTTTCTCAAATGTTTCCAAAAAAGTGAAGAGGAGAGAATGCTTCCTAACTCATTCTATGAGGCCAGCACTACCCTGATACCAAAGCCAGGCAAAGACACTACAAAGGAAACTATAGGCTAATATCCCTTATAAATATTAATGCAAAAATCCTAAAAAAAATAATAGCAAACTGGATTCAGCAGTATATTAAAATGATTATACACCATGACCAAGTGGAATTGATTCTTGGAATGCAAAGATGATTCAACATACAAAAATCAATGTAATATATCACATTAACACAATGAAGAACAATACCCCATGATCATCTGAATTGATGCAGAAAAAGCATTTGAGAAAATTCAACAGCCTTTCATGATAAAAACACTCAGCAAACTAGGAATAGAAGGAAACTACGGCAACGTAATAAAGGCCTTGTATGAAAAATCTACAGTTAACATCATACTTAATGGTGAAAGACTGAAAGCTTTTCCCCTAAGATCAGGAAAAGACAAGAATGCCTGCTTTTGCCACTTCTATTCAACATAATATTGGAAGCTCTAGCCAGAGCAATTAAACAAGAAAAAGAAATAAAAGGCATTCAAATGGGAAAAGAAGAAGTAAAATTATCTCTGTTGACAGATGACGTAATCTTACATGTGGAAAATCCTAGGAATTCCACACCAACTCTAACAACAAAAACAGCTGTTAGAACTAATAAATCAATTCAGCAAAGTTGCCGAATACAAAATCAACATGCAAAATCACTTGCATTTCTGTATAATAACAATGAAGTAGGAATTAATAAAACAACTCTATTTTCAATAGTATCAAAATGAATAAAATATTTAGAAATTAACTTAACCAGGTAGGCTAAGTAATTGTACATGGGAGACCACAAAACATTGCTCAATGAAATTAAAGAAGGTATAAATAAATGGAAAGACATCCCAAGTTTACTGATAGGAAAACTTGATATTTCTAAGATGTCATTTCTACTCAAAACAATCCAGACATGAATGCAATTCCTATTACGTTTCCAGTGATTTTTTTGCAGAAATATAAAAATCCATCCTACCATTCATGTGAAATCTTATGGGTCTCCAAACAGCCAAAATAATCTTGACAAAGCACAAAATTGGAGGATTCTGAGGTCCTGATTTCAAAATTTACTGTAAAGTTACAGTAATTGAAATAGCGTGATACTGGCATGAAGACAGACATACAGACCAATGGAATAGAATAGAGTTCCCAGAAATAAACCCTTATATATATGGTCAAATGATTTTTGACAGGGATAACAAGACTATTCAATGGGGAAAGGGCAGTCTTTTCAATAAATGGTACTAAGAAACTGGATATCCACATGTGAAAGAATGAATTTGAATTCTTACCCTTCACCATGTTACAAAAATAGATCAAAGACCTAAATGTAAAAGCTAAACCTAGAAAACTCTTAGAAGAAAACAGGGGAAAAGCTTTGTGACAATGGATATGGCAGTGGTTTCTTGGATATGACACCAAAAATAGTGATGACAAAAGAAAAGATAAGTAAATTGGACTTCATCAAAATTAAAAACTTTAATGCATTAAAGAACACTGTCAACACAGTGAAAAGGCAACATACAGAATGAGAGTAAACATTTGCATATCATTTATCTGATAAGGGATTAATATTCAGCAGACATAAAAAACTCCTAAAACTCAACAACAGAGAAAACAAACAACCCAACTCAAAAACGGGCAAAGACTTGAATAGGTGTTTCTCCACAAAAGAAAAGCAAATGACTAATAAGTACATGAAAAGGTACTCAACATCACTAATTATCCCTAATTAAAACATGCAAATTGAAAGCATGAGATACTACTTCACACCCATTAAGATTGCTGTGCAAAAGTCAAACCAGTCAATTTTGGGGATATTGAAAACTTGTGCGTTGTTGGCAGGAATGTAAAATGGTACAGCCTCTGTGGAAAACGAGAAAACGGTGTGGTGAGTGCTAGAATAATTAAATATAGAATTACCATATGGTCCAAAAATTTTACCCCTGGGTACAGGTCCGAAAGAACTGAAATCAGGGACTTAGAGTAAAATTTGTTCATAACATCATTATTAACACACAAGATCTGAAAGGTGTAAACTACTCAAATGCGTATCAGTTGATGAATACATAAACAAAATGTGGAATGTATTATATGTACAGTGAAATATTATTCAGCCTGAAAAAGATGTGAAATGCTGATACATGCTGTAATATAGAGGAAACGTGAAGACATTGTGCCAGGTGAAATAAGCCAGACACGGAGGGACAAAGACTGTTGCTGAGGTACCGCGTAGCAACCGTATGCTGAGCGGTGTGATGAGGCACCGCTTACATGAGGCATTGGGGTGGTCAAATTCAGACAGACAGAAAGCAGAGTGGTGGTTGCCAGGAACTGAGGGGAGGTGGAAAATAGGTATTTCTTGCTCAATGGGCACAAGAGTCCGTTTGGGCTGTTTAACAAGTTCCAGGAATAGCGGCGACGTTGCATAACATTGTAAATGTATTTAATGCCACTGAACTGTGTACTTAAAAATGATTAAAATGGTAAATTTTATTATATATGTATTTTAGGACAATAAAAAGACTTGGGAGAAGACAATATAATAATACTGTCAAAGCAAGACTTAGATTGCATTTTTAATCTATGATGCACTGGCCGGACCACACCATAATTGATTGTTTAACCAATTAATGAATTCATCCATTTTGCCCAAGCAACGCATCTGCCCTAGCCACAGTTGTAGGTGGTGGGATAAGAAGAAAACATTTCTCCCTTCAAGAAATCTACAGTCCTAGGGTAAGGTTTTAAATGTAGTGTCCACAGATAGACATTAGGCAGTTTGTCTACCTCCTAAAGTTGTATGTGAAAGTTGTTTTTTTTTCTGTAGAGGTCTCTAGAACTTTCATCACATTCTCAAAGATATCTGTGATCTAAAAATGAGTGAGAACCAGTGGCCAGGAGGGCAAGAGAGAAAAGTAGACACCAGCAGCTGGACAGTGTGTTAGAAGGGAACACACTCTCTCCAGGAACGTGGAGGAGGAGTGCCCTCCTCTGCACCCAGGGAGGTGGTCAGGCGTGAAGGGTCCAGAAATCAGTGTGTGTCAGGGATGTCCCAAAGAACTGAGCACGTATGATGTGGAGAAAAGATGTGATTGCCATCTTTATCTACTCAAAGGTCTCTTTTATATCAGAAGTACTATCTTTTGGAGTCAACTTCCTTTACTAGTTTTGGAAAAGCAAGAATTTGGCATACTCCTGTGCCTGAGAGAGCCATCTGACAAATGCTGCTCCGGACCACCTGCATGGTGGGTCACCGTCGGGGACTGCACTCCAGGCCACCCTCTCCTTTGTAGGCTGCTCTTTGCTAGCATCAGGGACGGCCGATTTTGCATTTAGTGCTCCATCCCATCAAGGAGAAAGCATAATGGTATTCATCATATTGCTGTTTCTCATGGACCAAGAAGTGACACTAATGAAGTTAAATTACTGAAATTAAGGCCACTCTGAAGACTGGGTTGGCTCCCCTCCCTCCTCGAGGCTTCAGATCCATCCCATCTTTAGGCTTCAGATTGTGATTTTGTTGCAGATCTGTAGACTGCAGTTTTATATTATAGTTTGCCAGGAGTGCCCCAGGCATTTAACCTTTAATAAAAACAAGAGGGGAGGAGCGTGGCTAGGATGCTTTGCTTACACGGGAAGACTGGAAGCAGCTGCTCCAAGGCGTGTTGCATGGTGCGCATGGTCACGAAGGTCCCTTTCTGCTCTGCCCTCGTTGGTGTGGTCCTTACATCTGCCCCTCATCGGGGCAGTCTATCTGCCACAGTTCCGGTGTCACATGTAGTCACCTCAAGGTTTGGCCAAGGAGGAGGGCCTCTCTTCCCATGCGTCGCTAGCGTAGTAGCAGGGAACTGCTTCCCAGATTCTCACAGCAGACGCCCCTGGACCTGTGGCCCATTCCTGCTGTGAGGTGGGGTATGCAGGTATCTGGCACATCCAGCCCCAGCGTGGAGGTGGGCACTGCTAGCAAGGAATAGGGAGTGGGAGAATAGCTGTTGAGTAGACCATCAACAGCACCCAAGAGGGAGAAATTTTCTTCAGTGTCGTTTAGGGAGGGAATTTAGTTAATTTGAAATAAACACTTCCAGAAAATCAAAGAGGAGCAGTACCTCCCTGTTCATTCTAGCTGCTACGCTGTACTGTTCAGAACTACTCTGATACTCAAACTAGACAAAAATATGAAAGAGAATTTTAATATGGGAATATTGTATATTATATTAACATGCACAATAGCTTTCATGATGCTTATCTATCTTATTCAATATGATCGTACAAATTGCTTCTGGATAAAAAGAGAGATGAAGTGTAGCTTGTGATTAAAGATGAGAATAATAGTGGTTCTGAGACGAGGATAGAAGACATGGCATTTGGTTGAGGAGGGAATTTAGGTTATAAGCATTTTTTTTCTTGTTAAAATTTTTTGAATTTTTCTTTTTTATTTAAAAAATGTGGACTGCATGTCATCCTTGTGCAGGGCCATGCTGATCTTCTCTGTATCATTCTGGTCTCAGTACCTGTGTTTCGGGAGCAAGTTATAACCGTTTGGACAGTGCCACTGTAACACAAGAAATTTATGAAGCTAGAAATCAACAATTAAAGTAGAGCTACCCTTTATAAGTTTGGAAAATTATGATAAATCTAAATAATTCCTGTGTTGAAGAGGAAATAGTGATGGAAATTATAAAATATTTAGAAATTAACAACAACAAAAGCACTAAATTTCAAAACTAAAGAAGTACTTAAAGGAAAATTTATATCCATGAGCACATTTATTGGACAAAACAAAGATTAAAAAAATAAATAAGATAAGTATTTAGCTGAAGAAGCTACAAAAGGGCAGAACAAACCCAAATCAGAGAAAAAGAAATACAGACAAAATCATAAGCTAATGCAATATGAAGTAGTAAAAAGAGATGACTGCCCAAACCATAATCTGATTATTGAGAAGACCAAAAAATCCAACAAACTTTTGGCATAACTGATCAAGAAAAGGAAGAGGGAAAAATTAAATGAACAATATTAGAAATTAACTAAAGGATATTACAAGTTAAAAAATAGAACAAAAATTCTATGAACATCATTATGCCAAAAAAATTGGGAACCTTAGATAAAATAGATACTTTTTTAAAGACAAAATATAACATGAATAGCCCTATCTATTAAATAAAGAACTTCCTACAAAGAAAACTCCAAGCCCAGATGGCATCAATGATGAATCCTAGCAAACATTTATAGAAGAAATCATACTAATGTCACAAAAACACTTTTGGAACATTCCCACTCATTCTGTGCACTGCTCTGTGTACTACTCTGTATTATTCAGAACTGCTCTAACACTAAAATTGGACAAAAATATCACAAGAAAACAACAGATCAATACTCCTTATGAACATAGATGCCAAAATTCTTCACAAAATGTTAACAAATTGAATCCAATAGTTTATTAAAAGTGGGGTTTATCCCTGAAATGCAAGTTTAGGTTAATGTTAGAAAATTAATCAATATCAATTCGTCATATTAACAGTGAAAAAAACCCAAGGTGTATGTTAATCTCTGTAGATGCAGGAAAAGCAGTTGGCAAAATCTAACATCCATTCTTGAGTCTTTCAGCAAACTTGGAATAGAAGGAAACTTCCTTAACCTGACAAGGCCTACAGAAACCTGTAGCCCTATCGTTGGCACCACACTTAATTCTGAAAGTGAATACTTGCCCCCAAAATGAAGACTATAGTAAGGATTCTCACTTTACCATTTATTTCTATTTAACATTGAATTAGAGTCAGTGCAGTCAAACAGGAAAAAAAGCCGTCATCAGATAGCAAAGGAAGAAGAAAAACTGTCTTTGTTCATAGACATGCTCATCTATATATTATAGAAAAGCTTATCAAACCTACAAAAATGCTACTGGAACTAATCAGTGAGTTTAATGCATTTGGAGGACACAAGAGCAGTACATAGGAATCAATTGTGTTTCTATATATTAGCAGTAAATCGTTGTTAAAATACCACTTAAATGGCATAAAATATGAAATATTTAGATATAAGTATGAGGAAAGTTGTGTAAGAACTGTACATTGAAAACCACACATTATTGCTAAGGAAATTAAAGAGTACATAAATAAGTGGAGAGTCATGAATTGGAAGATTCAAGATTGTTAAGATGTTAATTCTCCCAAATTGATCTATAGATTCAAATGCAACCCCTATCAATATCCCAGCAAGGTTTTTTTAAAAATAGAAATCGATAAACTGATTTTAAAATTCATAAAGAAATGCACAGTACCTAAGAGAGCTGAAACATCTTTTAAAAAGAAGAAGCCTGGAGGACTTATGCTACCTAACTTCAATAAAACAGAACAAAGAATCCAGAAAGAGCCACACAACAGGTGGCCTATTTATTTATTTATTTGGGGGATAGGGTCTTGCTCTGTTGTCAGGCTAGAGTGCAGTGGTGTCATCACAGCTCACTGTAACCTCACACCCCTGGGCTCAAGCATCCTCCTGCCTCAGCCCCCTGAGTAGCTGAGACTACGGGTGCACACCACCACCCCTGGCTAATTTTTGTATTTTTTATACAGATGGGGTCTAATCAATTTTTGACAAAGGCGCAAAGGCAAATTGAGTGGAGCTTTGTCCTATCTCTTGTTCTGTGACACAGGACGATGTCTCACCATGCCCATGTCAGGCTCTGCCCCACTGTGCTCCATGCTGGACAGGTCCGTCTGGACCCTTAGTCGAGTCTGTTTTATGAGGGACTTCACCAGACTAGAGTGGGTGTTCTGAGGATTTGGATCAGGATTGCAAGGGATATTGAAATCACGGTGTTCGAGGGATGGTGGGAGGAGCTGGGAATGTTAGGTTAGGAGGGAAAGGGACTTGCGGATAAAGTGCTCTGCTCTGCCAGGCCTCTGCGTGTGTCCTCTGTGCAGGTGACCGCTCCTTTCCGACCAGCTGCACCCCCCTTCAGCCTGGCTGCCCACTCCTGCAGGAAGGCTTCCCCGATGCTGCAAGAGGGGATTGCTCCTGTGTGCTCCCTTAACAGCTCGATGTTGCCCTGGTGACGGCATTTACTTGCTGGCCCACTCACTCGTCTTACGAGGTTGTCCATAAAAAACTAGTTCTCTGCTGTAAGCCCATCCTTTAGCACGAAGCCTGCCTACAGTGGGTGTGTTGGAATGAATGGATGAATAAATCACGTGACTGTTGCCTTTACACATACAAAACCTGAGGAATGACTACAGACTTATTCTGTATTGATCCAGAAGGCAGAACCAGGATTAATGGCTGGAAGTTATAGGAGTCTGATTTCACTACGACGCAAAGGAGAACTTTCTAAAAATTAGAACTTTTGAAAAATACAAGGAGTGGCAGACAAGTCCCCATTCCAGTAGAGGCCAGTTGATTAGCTGTCAAGGATAATGTCAACGAGCCTCGTCTAAGGTGACCTAAGAGGTCTTACAAATCACAGAGTCTGTGAACCCAAAGCCGTTTTTCTCCAGGAGTATTGTGTGTGACATGAGACAGTGACAAGTTGCCAGATGATAATGAGAGGGAAAAGTGCTCCGTGTAGAAGGTTAAACAGGTTTCCTCACTGAAGGGTATTTCGGAGCCTTGGTATGTAAATATGCTGTGATCTTCAAGAAGGACATACCCTATATATCATGCCAAACTCATTTGATTAAGAAACCTTATTTTGACAAAGTATTGTGGTACAAATTTTCTGCAGAACTTACTTTGGGACACTACTCTAGATCCATAGATCCCTGGAGGGGGTGACTGCATTAGAATAGCCTGAGGGGCTTTTAAAATGCAAATTCTCCTTCCTGACGGTCACCCTAACAGTTCTAGGCTGTGAGACAGTGTGGGTGGAACCTTAATCTCTCTTTGTCCACTTTCTTATGATCCACTTTTATTTAGGAACTCTGGCTGTTACCAAGAGATGACAAAATAATCTGAATTTTAATTGTGGGTAGTAAAATAATCATTTGTTTAATCATTTATCCAACACATATTTATTGATTTTCTACTACATGCTAGGCACTAGGAATTTGGCAGTAAACACTATTCTCTATAGTCTAATCATTACATGGAGGAAAAGTTACCCATGGAAAGTAGAGAAATCACTGCACTGGATCTGGTTAGATCGGGACAAGCTCTGAAGCAGACAGACCTGGACACTGGCAAGGTCATTAGACATATCCTCGTTTTCCTCTAATCCCATACTTACCATGAAAACAAACTTCACATCAAATAAACCACATCCATCTCCCCACCTCCAACCTCATTTCTTTTTCTTTTACTTAATTTGCTAGTTCCCTGTGCTTCAGGTTTTAAATAGCTGAGTGAATGCAGGGCCTTGCGCGTTCTTTGTGCAGGTGGTCGGCCTTCACCCTTTCAGGGCTGCGATGCGATGCCTCCCTGGTGGGGCTGTACGCAAAGTGAATTCATTTTTAAATGGACTCTTCTAAAGTAGGTGTAGAAACCTAGGGCTGACCTGTAGCTATCACACAATATCTAAGCAATTCGATAGAAAAAATATGTCACAGCAGCAATTTTATGACTTGAATACGTGGAGTGCCTTTCTCCAGAGACACTCAAAATGCTTTGCAGCACACATTTATTTTTGAAGACTTCTCTTCTGGGTGGGCTTGCAAAGTAGGAGAAGGTTGCTATTCTGATGTCTGTTGAAGAAAGAAATAGTATAAACGATGCTTGAACTCCTACACCGCCCTTTACAGTTGGCTATCGGCCCCCTCCTGCACACCCAGTGTTCTCCGGCTGAATTCTGACCCACGGAACCGCCAGGGTGGGCAGAGCAGGTCCTGGGAGCACGTGCATTGGTTGGTGCCCAGGTGGCAGGTGCTGATGCGCGGGGCTCTGCTGTGCCCAAACCCCGCTTGCCGTGGCATGTGAGGGCTCCACCATGGGGCTCCACCCTTTGGAGAACAGATATGTTGTCGCAATTGCTTCTGGAGATTTTGGATCCAAAACCACCTTTTCATTTTATCTGTGGATTGTACCCTGAACCAGCCATTGCCATCAAGTGGCTTGTGGGCTTGCTTAACAAAGTGCCTTTGAAGGTACAATTTTGGGATTGAAAAACTGAGAATTTGAAAGAAATACCAAAGTGATATTTACATGCAAAACAGAGAAACATTTATTTGTGATAAAACTTCAATGAGTTGTTGCATTTATTCAACATAAATAGATTCAGGAGGGAAATGTAAATACAGCAAGAATAAAAACTGTTCTAGGATGCCACATCTCTTCCCAATTTGTTCAGCGCAAGTCGACTCTGCCTCCCTTTGCAACCAGTTGAAGCCGTCCTGCGCAGAAGCCGAGGGAAGACTCGCCTGTGTGGAATGCTGCCTGGAGGCCTGGCAAGATGACGGTTGGCAAGTACCCACTGATGTAAGGTCACAGAGGGGACCTGAGTGAGGGATGCTTCTGTGAGAAGCAGAAGCTGTGTATGGAGCGGGTTGAACGGTGAGGGGAAGGCGAGACGGCAAATACAAACGCCCTCTGAACACTTGGGGGAGAAGGTGGACCTTGGAGGGAGTAGTTCTGTCTGCACTGATTTCTTGGGGCAGCATATTTAAAGGTTGATGGTGAGGAGCTAGCAGAGAGGGAGTTTGGAGACTCAGGAGAGAGGAGATACTCAACAGTATAAGCGGGGAGGAAAGGAGGCCTAGAGAGCAGAAGGAAGATGAGATCTTTGAAAGGAGAAGGCATAGGGAAGGATGGGCACAGACGTGGGCAGGGCTTGGGTCTGGTGACGGGGAGTACAGGGCCTCTCATACGGTGGCTTCTACTTTTCTCCGTGGAGTAGGGAGTGCTGACTTCCGAGGATAGTGGGAAGGTTGCAGTGGGCTGGACAGGGCTGGAGAAAAGCGAAAGCATTATTGTGAAATGTAGGAGAGCAGGTTTTCCCAGAGAAACACTGTATTATTCCCCGGCAGTATTGAAGCTCAAATAAAGTTAGTGGTCACAAACGTGGGATGGAGCCAGTCTGCCGGGGTGTGTGGTTTTCTTCAGCAGTGTTCGGCTCCCTTAGTTCGTGCATAGAAAAGGGAATCTGTCACCAGTGACCACTGAGTTTTGGGGAGTACTGGGGAGCTGCATCTGCTCCTCCGTCCTCACAGTGCAAATCCCGTTTGTGCTTGTTTTGGTTTGGTAGTAGGACTACACGACTGCACCTTAAGCCTAGGACCAGTCTTCTTTCTTACCGATCTTCAAAAGAGCAGACCTCATGACCTGGTCCGGCTCACAGGCCATGAGGCAGAAGTTGAGTGGGAAGAAGAGCCGATGGGGAGAAATTTGAGATGTCTGTGATGGGATGTCCCTGACTGGACATCCCTGGGAGACAGAAGCAGGGTGTGGACATAGCTGGAGGAGCGAGCCAGAGCAAGTCTAGGATTTGGTTAGAGCCAGGGCCCCCTATATTCCTCATTGGAGAGGGGGAGCAGTGCTGGGTGATGACGAGGACCAAAGTGTGACCCCTTGAGAGAGTGGCCGGGGAGGAGCGGAGAGCAGGCTGGGAGCTGAGAGGCTGTGTCGCTGACCGGGCCCGGACCTCTCGGGAGGATGCGGGATTGGGGTGAAGAGCATGAGCCCAGCATCAAACAGGGAGGCATGAGGAGGCCAGGGGCTGGCAGTGTGGCCAGAGCCAGCTCTCAGAAAGACTGACGCGGGGCCATGCAGCCAGCTCTGTGAAAGCTGGCAATGCTACCAGCAGGGTTTTTTGTTTTCTTCTGGAAGTCAGCTTATCTGCACTGTCCTCATAGTTCAGAAAAATGGAAGTTGCTCCATTCTTTATTTTTATGTATGTTGTTTTGTTTAAACCTCATGACAATAATACATTAAGGTAGAGAGTTAAGTGGCTTGCCTTAGGTCACAGAGCTAATTGATGCCAGAGGCAGGATTCGAACTCAGGTATGACTGACAATGAAGTACACACTTTTCACTATACCCTCATGAGTGCACCATCTTTGAATGGACAGAGTCAAAATGTATCAGTGATGCACGTCATTATAGTTCACTGCCTAGCACAAGGGGGAGAGAGGTACCGAGACCTGCCTGGTTTTCTTTGGTGGGTGGTGGATTTTGAGGGAGCTGGTTGAAGATGGGGCGGCCTGGAACAAGTGCAGGGGTGGGTGTGGCCACGGGTGTCCGTGGAAGCGGACGGAAGAGGGAAGCGTGGCGAGGGAAAGCATGCGAGGAGAAGGATGGTGGGGCAGGACCCAAGCCAAGTCTTGCTACTTCCAAGATTTGCAGAGGTTGCCTGTACATGTGTGGGATTAAGTTTTATGTCAAATGTAAACTATTTTATGGTTATTGTTTTTCTGAATTATCTGTACCTATTTCCCACCTCCCAAACTGAAAATGGCCTGCGGTACAGTCTCTGATCCCGATCGCTGCTGCCTCTTAACCCTAGATGCAGGATCACCATGTGATCTGGAGGTAGTTACTAAGTGTCATTAAGCAACCAAAAGATCCCAGTAAAACCAGATACTGTGCAGCAGCTCCGATCCCTGTGTGCAGTTGCAAAGGCATCCTCCCAAGAGGGCCGTTAAATGGAAGCACTTTCCTGCAAGAAGTCCAAGAAAATCTGTGGGTAAATTATTAGCAGAAATAATAGTTAAGCAAGGTTGATGAATGTAGAATCAATGTACAGTAGTCCATTATACTTTCATACTGCAGTTATAAACAGTTAAGAATGAATTTTAAAAAGGCACTTTATGAAAAATTGCAATAATATTAATATATTAAGCGCCTAGTAATAAATCCCAACACAGTTTATTTTCGTGATCTGAAAAATCTACTTCTAAAGTTTACATGGAGTAGTAAAGGGCCAATAAAGCCACAGTAGGTTAATTTCCAACATGAGCTCAGTCCTCAGTCTCCCTGCCTCTGCGACCTTTATGATGTGGGCAGGCAGCTCCTTACACCAAGAGGAGGCCCTTTCCCAATGCTTGGAACCTGGGCTGGCCTCCGGCTTTGCTCTGGCCATGGAATGTGGCCTCAAGAGACTTTGTGTTTCTGTTTACTGTTTCGCTCCTGCGCCTGTGTGGTGCTAAGCTGTCTGGGTGATGAAAGACATATGGCCCAGTTACCCTCTCGCCCCAGCCAGGACCCGGCCAGCTGCCCGACATGTGAGCCAGCCCGGGCTAGAGCAGAAGGACTGTCCAGCGAGCTCAGCCCAAATAGCTGACCACAGAATTGGAGAACTAAATAAATGCTTAGGATCTTAACTAAGAGGTGGGATGGTTTGTTATGAAGCAATAGCTAACTGATACAATAGCCAAGATAATTGTAAGGAAAAAGAGAAAAATGGAGGAACTCACTCCATTAGATGTTAAGATTTGTGAAAGGGCTTTAATAATTAGGACACTCTAGTCGCTGTCATCAAACAGACTGATGGGTGAGACTAGAGAGCCCGGAAAGAGACATATACAAATAAGAGAACTTGAGATATGAAAGAGGGGGCTTTACAAATCAGGAGTGCTACTGGAACAACTGGTTATAAAAATGAAAAATTTAAATTTCTACTCCACACCCTTCTCAAAAACTCAAAAAGTTTTAGAAGAAAATATGGGAGAACATCTTTATAACTTCTGGGTAGGGTAATATTTTTAAGACACAAAAAGCAAAAACTGTACAAGAAAAGACAGATAACTTTTATTTATTTTAGAATAAATTACAATATACTCAGACAATGGAATGATACAGAGTAGTGAAAATGCATAGACTAGAGGTACACAGTAACATGGATAATTTTCAAAAATGTGTTGAGCAAGTAAAATAAAAAAAACAGTGCAGGGTATTTACGGAAGTGTCATTTACATAAAGTTTCCAACATATGAAACAATGGTATAAATGTTTTCAGGGCACAGATATATCCACATTCTATGTATCTTTACTCTATTTTTCTGTCAACCCCTATCAATCATCTGTCACCTATTGACCATCCATCCAGCCATCCACTCATCTGTCCGTGTATCTGTCTCTCATTTGTCATCGTCACCGCCCGTCATCTCCGAAATAACAGAGCTCCTGTGAGAGTGAGCCACACCTGACGCGGGAGAGAGGCGCCTCTTGGGGAAAGGGAGGGGGTTTTGGAGGTGCCAGGGCTCCTGCTGGATGCTGGAATATGTTCTTTCTTAAACTGGGAGGTGGGCCTTTGTCATGCGTCCGAAGTATTTCTTGGTGAAGCTGCGCGTCTTTAAGGAGTAGCTGGGCTGGGCGGAGTGCGCGGGAGACCCGGCTGGTTCGGGAAGGTATCGCAGGGTGAGAAGCGCCGCCGGCGCCTCGCCGAGCGCGAGTGCGGCCGCGGACTCGGGGGTCTGCCGAGCTCGCGGCGCGCAGGTGCCCGGGCTGCCAGGTGCAGCCCCGCCCCGCCGTCCCGGGGCGAGGAGGGGCCGCCTTGCGGAGGGGAGCGCAGACGAGAGCGGGCTTCGTTTCCCCGTCTGCTTCCGCGAGGCCGCGGCCACACTGATTTCCGTTACGTGCCGCGCGGGCTTCTGTGTCGGGGCTTGCTGGGCGCCTCCTCCCCTCGAGGTGCCGAGCCCTCCCGCGCCCTCCCCGCGCTCCTCCTCGCCGCGCCGCCGGCCGGGCAGAGCCACCGGCCCGCCGGCCCCGCGGGGGCGCCCTCCGCCGGCGCGGCGCTCCAAGGCAGCCTGGCAGCAGAGGGCCCCACGCCGGGCGACGTCGCAGAGACCTTCTGCACCGGCGACTCCATAGCCAGCGTTTCCTGTGATTGGAAATTTGGCAGGACTGCCCAGGTTTGAGCTCATTCGCGAGGTGACCCCGGGCAGTTTGTTTATCTGTAGAGTGGAATTAATAGCGGTGCCTACTAGTAGTACTGCTGTGATAGGTAATTCGGTGAAATCGTGCACGTACAGCACGTGGAGCTGTGCTGGCAGAATAGACCCTCTATACATTTTAGTTATTGTAATAATAAAATAATTTAAATCTGATTTGCTCATATATGTCTAAACATGCCCGAAGACCTTTTGTAGCAAAGGTGCCAAGCGTCTTATTTTTTTCATGAAGGAGCACCTTGCTCCATTCATTCATTCAGTGTCAACAGAGCCCCTCCCAGTGCCAGAGATGCTGGAGGCTCGGGGACAGCCGGCAGAAAGCCACTCCAGCCAGGCGTGGGGCCGGTGAACAGTGAGCAAGCAGACCTGTGGGGTGTCCGGTGGGGCGGGGAGGAAAAGAGAGAGCAAGTGGAGCTTCCCTGGAGAAGGGGCACCGAAGCACTCAGCACCGGACCGGAGCTGGAGAAGGAGGCGTCCGAGGCTTTTAGAATTTGAAAGATGTGCCCTCTCCCAATTTAGGTCTTGTCACCCCTGCGTGTGTTCAAGCTGTCGGCATTCACAGTTAGCCACAGTGCGTGCAGAGCACTTCCACACACGGGGCCCAGGGAGGAACGCCGTTGGGGGCGATGGCAGCTGTGTGGCCCAGTAGCCACAGTAGACACAAATATTTTCTGGTGGCAGAGAAACAAGAGTTTTGTTTTGTTTGTTGTGGTTTTGAAAATTTTATAGGCTTCTGATTTTCATCTGATTCTGGACTTTGGTCAGCAGGTGTGCAGTTACCTGCAGGTGATGCGCAGGTGAGCTTTGCCTCATATGTGGTCTTATGTATTTCTTTCTTTCTTCTTCCACTATGAGAATGTTTAGCAAAATGGAAAATAAACAATTAAGAACTGGGTAGTCTATTTTTAGTTAACACACCTGGAGCAGAAATAGTAAATCTTGCTGCTGGAGGACATGTGGCTTCCTTTGAACTTGTGTCGAGGAAGCGATGGCACTGTCACACCGTGTCAGCCCAAGACTGTCTGTGGCAGAGGGGAGAGAGCATGGAACTGGGAGTGAGCGTTGGCTGTGTGTTTAGGGGAGCATCACGGCCTTCCAGGGCCTCAGTTTCCCCTTCTGTAAAATGAGGCCTTCGGACTCTGTCTCAAAGCCTCCTTCGTTTCTGTCTTTGGTGACTGCTTCCTCCTTGTCTCAGAAGCTTGATTTTTATGCTTCAGAGACATGTGTTAGGTAATTTAGTTTAAAAGCCTCAAACACAGAGATGAGCTGGTGAAGTTGAGAGAAATTGATCCAGCGAGGTCAGGGGTTGATAGTGGAGCCGTCTGCTCCCCATCTGAGGAAGTGGAATTCTCACGTTTGGTTAGAAGGAAGATGGTCTTCTTGGAGAAAGCACAGAACAATGGGACATCAGCGTCGATGTGGACCGTGAGTTAAGCTCGCTTTGGACGGTGGTTTGGCTGGGACCCCCGGTGCAGGCTGCGTCTCTGCTGTGTGAGAGGCACCTTCCTGCCTGAGAGCGGCAGGGTCGCGTCTGTGTGCCTGGCAGAGTGTCCCTGTAGTCTATCCCAAGTCCTGTCACTTAGAAGCAGAGATGAATGCTGTGTTTCAGGAGTTTTACCTAATGTATCTCAAATGACCAAACATGATTTGTCTAGAGCCAATAAGAAATTTAAACTTTTTTGAGGGAGTACACGAGAAAAATTACAGATTTCCATAAAACAATACAAAACCCCCAATAATTTTCACATTCCTTAAAGGTTAAGGGGTTGACAGCAATAGAAAGAGGGAGATCTTAATGTTTGAAAACTGGTTGACTTTTTTCTCCACTCTTGCGAGCCTGGAGGTGTAGCCCGGGCCCGTCTGCCAGGGAGGTGGTGCCGGGCAGCCGGGAGGCTGCTGAATGGCCCCACGACATCCCACTTGGGGAGACTGAGCTGCACATCTGCTTGAACTTACCATGTCTCTTCTTAGCCTAAGTCTGTGAGACAACATACCACATACCCACATACACAGAGGCTGATAAATAATTTTGTTAGTCAATTTTTAAAAATTTATAACAAAAATAGATGGGTTTCAGCTTGAAGTAATTTACTGACACTTTATTAACTCATCAAATGCCAGCTTGGGAGAGCTCGCACTGTTTCACGTGTGCTAATGGCCTTTGGTTTCCTGCTGTGTGTCCCTGGGATTAGACCTGGGATTGTTTTCTGCCAGAGACATCGCGGAGCCTCGTGTGTGGGTGCCTGCCACACGGCTGGGGACTCCTGCAGTACCACCCCCCGGGGTGGGGTCCTGGAGCTGTGGACAGTCAGGCAAGCCCCTTCGTCCTCAGGAGGCCTGTCCCCACTGGGGGCAGGGCTGCACAGACCTATGGTGTAAAGGGGGGTAGGTCCCCTGAGTGACGCGCGTGTCTGGGGACATGCGTTACGTGATTTAGATGTGCCGACATTGATGAAAATGCCTTGAGTCTTTGGAGGTCCCACCCACAGGGAAAACATTTCTCACTTTTGATATCGGTTCGGGCTTGCGTATTGCCTCGCATAGAGGCACCAGTAGGTTCTAAAAGTTTGTCTACATATGAAACTGTCTTTTTGAAGTTTACCTTATGTAAAATCTTCATTATCTACATCATGGACACTGGGCACCATCTTTGACTAAATCTCATTGTTGCTAGCAAAGAACATGGTGTCAGTCTCACACTGCCTCAAGTGGTTGACCACGCTGACCATGTCCAAAAGCAAAGACGTGAAGGAACAGTGTGGCAGGCCATGTCTTCCAACTTAGGGTTCTCTGAATCAGCCAAGCCAGCTTGCCTAATTGGTTCACTTGGATTTCCAAATGATCCCCCGCTCCTCTGCTTTTGCTCCTGTACCAGGCTTGTCCCCGAACTCTCAGTGTCCGGGGAGGGGCCGTGGGAGCAGGGTCCTCGGTTCCTGTCCATTGACAAGAGGGGTTAGAGTGCTTGCAATTTTAATGCGTGACCACTCACAAAAAATCTTTCATAGATGGTAACATTTCTTGCCCTTGTGATTTGTAGAGGACACTTCCTTAACCTTTTGAGAGTCCTGGTTATTTTTGCTGGGGGTACCTTCTGATCCATTCTTAAAGAACAGACAGGAACCAGTTCCCTCAAGTGTTAGAGCTTAAGTTATGATGGTTCCTGGTAAACCATTTTAATTCCTTTGCTGCCCATGAGGAAATGTGCTTGTTCGACTTTCCCAAGGTTACCTTTGGGGACAGAGTGACAGCCTGAGACCTGAAAGACTCTTAGCAGGCTGGATGCCATGGAGTGCTATAGCAGTCTGGCCTCAGGCCTCAGCTCCTCAGGAATCCCTGAGAGACCTCGCTGGTGGGAGGTGACCGGCCCCTGGCCCTGGAGACAGAGCTGATCAGCAGTGGTTCATCTGTGCTTGGCTGCAACTGCCCAGGAGGAGACAGCTGCTATGGTGAGAGGACTTGGGGCCGTCCCCAGCAGGGTGGTCAGGGACGTATGAGGGAGATCTGGAGCTGGAGGAAGTCCAGCCCTGCGGCTGGGAGAGTGGGTCACCACAGAGGCTGAGGGTCAGGCAGACAGAGGCACAAAGAAGCCCCTCAAGGTCATGGCCGTGGCCATAAACCAGTGGTGGTGACACAGTGACCTCCATGAGATAGCCACTGTCTGTCTACATTGGCTTTCTTTTCTATTTTTTTCTTTTAGAGATGGGGTCTCATTCTGTTGCCCAGGCTGGAGTGTAGTGGCACAATTATGGCTCACTGCGGCCTTGAACACCTGGGTGGGCGCAAGTGATCCTCCTGCCTCAGTCTCCTGAGTAGCTGGGACTACAGGCTCATGCTACTACATCTGGCTAAGATTTAAAAAAAAAATTTTGTAGAGACGAGGTCTTGTTATGTTGCCCAGGCTGGTCTGGAACTCTTGGCCTCAAGTGATCCTCCTGCTTCAGCCTCCCAAAGTGCTGGGATTACAGGTGCACCTGGCCCTGTGTTGGCTTTCTTAGTCCTGCCTGTGGACACAGGCAGTGGCTGTCCTCCACCACATCCTGGGGAGCTGCCCATGTGGGGTTGAGGGTGTGCACCCAAACCCTGGCTCTAACCCAGAGGAGCTTCAGGACTTGGGGCGAATGTCTCCACTGCCACCAGCTTCTGGTTCATGATCCGTAAAACAGAAGTAATGATGCTTCCATTAGAAGGATGTTGTGAGCATCAGACGATGATGTGGAAGGGAAGTACTTAGCCGCTGACTGTGGATGCTGACAAATGCGTGCTAATATTTTGCCTGATGTGGAGTCAGCACAGAGAATCTGACTAGGGTCAGCTGGCAGCAAGAAAGTAACGATGGACTAGCTCGTCACAGAGCATAAAAAACTCCAGAGCAAGCAGTCTAAAATTTCTATTAGATATTAAATTGCTCACATATGCAAAAGCATCATAATGATGGGTTCACTTTAACTATCCATGGGTTAGAAAACCTCAGCAACTGCTTGGAATTAGAGAAAAACAGTGATTCATCAATTTGAGTCTTCAAGGGTTGCTGGCAAGATGCACTCTAAACCTCTGAGTCACGCAGCGGAGTCATTTAAAAGACACCTGGGTGACTCAGCTTTCAGGGCAGCTTGTCTCACAGTCACCACCTTAGCGCCTCCCCACCAAGAGGTGGTGTCTGTTCTCCACTCCTTTGAATCTGGGCTGACCTGCGAGTTCGTCCGATAGAATGGATAGGAGGGGAGCCAGTTCTGGGCCTGGACTTTTAAGGTGAGCGGTTTCCTCTTTCCTCCTCTTGGAACACCATGGGGGAAGCCAAGATACCCACGTTCTGAGGAAGACCCAGATGCCCATGTACAGAGGCCACGTGAAGGGCGCCATGCCACCAGCCCCTCACTGTTCCCATTGTCCTGACCCAGGCACCAGACACGTTGGGAGGGAGCCGTCGGGGACATCCAGCTCCTGCAGATGGCAGGCAGAAAGCACTGGAAGCCTGGTTGCAGGGCGCAGGTCAGGCTGTGTCACTAGCTCTGGATGATGGTATGGAACAAAAGCCACTGCAGGTGACCCGCCTGACTGGACAAGAGCAGCCACGTGGCTGCTTCCAGCCCTACTAGTCTCATGTTTGTCTGTGACCTCGGTGACACAGTGCCGGCCACTTGGGTCTCAGAAAACAGGCTGGTGGTGGGTCACGCATAGCACGTGGGAGCTCTCAGGTTCACACCTGGGGTCCAGACTCCATGCTGCTTCACGGAGAGGCAGTGGGACAACTGTCCCAGGTGTGGCTGGCAGTTCTGTTAGGACTAGACAATCATCGGCAGCTCTACGGTCCTCCACCCCTGACAAGACTCAGCTTTCATCTTTTGGTCTTCCTGATCTCCACTGTCCTGGCCACCCACTGTGGTTTTGGGTGGACACCATGCTGGGCTTTCACCAGCATATTGACAGTCACAGGAAATGACCAATCACCAGATCAGTACCTGGAGCAGGCAGAGTGGCTCTGAGCCTTCTGAGCAACTCTTAACTCATGATTTTTATTTTATTCACTGTTTGCCTATTTAGCTTGCTTTCATGAGGGGAAATAGGATAACATATACTTTGGATAAGTAGTTTGAATATTGCTTGCTAACAGATACATGTGCACATACATACATGTACACTCATGTGTCCACGAGTTTGCAGGGCTTTCCTAGGTACACGTGCACACACACATGGCCATGAGGGTGCCATGTGAATAGCCTGCAGCTTGGAGCTAAGGGCTGGACCCTGTTGGCAGGCATGGTGGTGCCTTGGTTCTCTGAGCTCTCCTGGGTGCGGCCTGCTCCAAACACCCGCCATCGACATCCAGGCCTTGTGCTTTAGAGTCTCGTTGCTGGTCTGTGCCAAGCTGTGGTCTTTCTGGTAAGGAGGTTGGTTGTGCACCAGGGACTGGGTGAGTTAAGTCATTCGGTTTTCCTATTGGACTCAGTCTGGGTCTGTAGGGGCAGCCTTTCCAAGCACGCCGCACTGGTACCCGGGCTCAGTGGAGGCCCCTGGGAACAAATGAAGAAGACTGTTTCCAAGTAGAAAGACCACATGTGAGAGATTGTGGGTCTCCTGCCATGGTTCCGGAGCCCTGGGGCCCACCGTCAAATGCAGACTGTGAAATTGTAACTTGAACACTTGACACCTGTAATTGAACTGCAAGAACTTCAGTAGGTTCGCAGGGCCTGGCTAATGAAGTATCGAAACAGGGCAAGTTCTCTCAATCAGTTTGAATGGCATCCGACTGAAGTAATTACTAGAAATTCAGTTAATCATGCGGGAATAGCGTCTATTTTTCTCTTTTTAAGAGCCCAGAGGGAGGCAGTCCGGGCTGGTCTAGAAGCTCACGCCGTCCCCTTCTCCTTCCAGCTTCCTGCTCCACCCGGGTCAGTTTGGAGCTTTGTTCTTCTGATGCCAAAGATGCCGGCTGCATATCCAAACGCCACTCTGTGTTGCAGGCAGGAAGGAAGAGCAAGAGCAAAGGGCAAAAGGTGTCCACCAGCCGAGTCTTCCTTTTTATCAAGAAAACAGTAACTTTCTTGGAAGCACTGCCGAGGAGACTTCTCCTTCCCCTCATGGGCGAGCTCCTGGCTGTCTTGGCTGAACAGTTTCTGCTAGTGAGGAAGAAGGAGAGAAAGGCTATTGCGATGGATACCAGCAGGGTGTTTCCTATATCCTCTTTCTAAATGAGGAAGCTTATTTAGGAAGTGGATACTGAGTGGGCCTGAACCAGCCAGGGAGGCTGTTCTGCTGTGTGCTAATGATGGAACCTTTGCCAGACCGTGGTGGGCCAGTTGGGAGGGTGGAAGGAAGCCCACCACACACAGGCAGCCATGGAGGCGAGCTTGCGCAGAGACAGACGCCAGGTGTGTCTCTCATCTGCAGAGAAAGGGAGGTGGTCATGGCTAAGTGAAGCTGGTGAATCGTTTCTAAGGCTCTAAAGGATATAAAACATAGCTAGAATGAGTTCTTTTCTAAAAGAAAAAACATAGCTGATAATTTTTATCATTTTAAATGATGATCTCACATAGTCTTATAATTTGCCAAGCAAAACTGCATTAATATGTCCATTTTATGAATGTGAAGACTGAGGTCTGGGGAGTTTCAGTGGCTTTTTGTCATTCCCGGGTCACACAGCGGCCAGGCCAGATTCTGAACACAGGTCTCTGGACTCTGAGTTCACACTCCACATCCACGACAGCTGCCTCCCAGTTTTATTTAATCCCTTCTTGTTCTTGATCTTTGTCTAATTTAGGATTGATAATGTGGAACATTTTCTTTTATTCATTGAGAGAGAAAATGGTGAAAAGAACAGCATTTCTTAACTTCTTGCCATTGGTCCTGAGGAGAAGCCGCTGGCAGTGGCTGCAGCCCCCGCGTTGCCCGGAGCATCCTCGCCGGGGTCTGCATGGGGCTTCCCGGGCGGGGGCTCCTGGTGGGGCTGGCGTGGTCCCGCGTGGCCTCTCCCGTCACCCCTGCTGCCTTCGTCTTCACCTGCTTGTTCCTATTGTACAAACTCCCTTTGTAATGGTAGCTGCTTGTCGTAAATTTTATATATTTTTATGTGTATTATATATTTTTTATATCTATCTAGAGAGAAGACCAAATAAAGGAATCAAAGTTAGACAAGATCCCAGCATTCAGAAAGAATCACTCTGTTTATTTGCTGGCTTAACACCACTCTAGAATCTTCCTCTCTCTATATAAACATGTGTATATAGGTAATCATATCTATCATTTCTATCATTTTACATAAATAGGATTATGTTTTATATGTGGTCCTGTGACCTAATTTTTCATGCAACAATATGTTGTGGGTTTCTATTCACGTCAATAAAATGAACTCTGCATCCTTATTTTTAACGGTTGGTAGAATTCCATTGTACATGTGTACCATAATTAGTACACACTGTATACGTGTACTTAACCAGCCTCTTGTTAATGGGCATATATATTGTTTACTATTTAAAAAAAAGCACAGTGCAGCGAGGTGGGCCAGGTGCCGTGCCAGGGTCTTCTGTGGAAGGTGCTGGCATCGACCCCAGCCTGGCCTACTGAGCGCTTTTTACCTTTCAGGTGTTTGGTGCAAGACTGTGGCTCCAGTGACCCTGATAAGAGCAGGGTGGAGAGCGCCGAGGCGCGCAGGCACCTGGAACCTGTTTCCATGGAGAACAAATGACCCACGGGGCAGCTTTATCTCCTGACCATGACCAGGAACCCCACGGGCAATTCTTCTCAGCCCGGGACGCTCTCCTTAACATGTACAAAGTCAGGTGAATGCAGGAACAAGTCCAAATGGCACCTCCCTGTCGTCTGTGGAGTCCCCTCTGTGTTCCGGTGGGGAGTTGCCCCATCCTACTCCCTTGGGGTCGCGTGGCCGTGCTGGCAGACCACCTGGACACGGGAAAGACGGGATCTTTTCAATGCTCTTTTGCCCCGAGAGCCACGCAGTCTACCGCTCAGCTCTAGTTCTTCTTATGCTTGGTCCGGAGCTCGCCTGGGGTGGTCACACCGGATCCTGGGCTGTCCTGCCACAGGTCTGTCGTCTCCATGGCACGGATCCCCTGTCCCACTTGTAAACTGGTACCTCCGATTTTGGTCCACAACGAAGAGGAAGAGGGCAGAGCAGCTGTTACCAGTAACAATAACGACGCGATTGCTGAGACAAACATTTTCATGGCGCTCCATGGGAACACTAAATCCAAACCACATTGTTTAGCTTTTGCTGCAGCGAAGGGGAGTGCCACATCCCCCAAAGTAAATGGAAGAGATCGTAGTTTAGAAAATATGACAGAGTTGAAAACTTAAAGCTGTATCACACAGTAACATCTTTTGGAAGGGAAAACAATTGATACAAGGAGTGTATATATATTTCCATGGCAGTTTATTAGTTTGGAGACTTCCCTAGTCTGAAAATCGAGCCCCGTGGCAGGGAGTCAGGAGCGCCTCAGGCGGCGGCCAGAGGAGGCCGGAAGGCCCGGAAGGCGCTGTGGGGGGGACACACGTGCGCGTCTGCGGAATGCGGGCCCTGGGAACCGTCTTCATGCGCCTGCTTCCGCTCAGTGTTTGTTTCAGACTGACATCCAGTGCCATACATGGAGCTGTGTGACCCTGATATTTACACGCTCCGCTTCCCTGTTTCTCTTGCGGGTTGAAAAGCAGCAGGAGTCCGTAAACACCGTGCATGGAGTCAGGCTGCTCTGGGGCAGGGCCCGGCGGAAGTGCGCAGTGCGGCGCCGCTGCCACCCCCACTGCCACCCCCACTGGCGCAGCGGTGGGCTGACACGGAGCTAGCAAGCATCACGCTCAGGGCGCTCCCTTGCGTGGGCCTGGCGGGAGATGCTGGGAGGTGCGGAGTGTCCAGGTGGAAAGGAAGCTGGGTTGCTGTCCGCAAGCTTTTCTGCGTAAGCATTTCTGGTAAATTAAAGAGCTCTCAGAAGAAAGGATCTGAATCCCTAAAACTCACTCCATGTGTTTGGATTTCTTTTTTCATTCTGGAAAAATTTCAATTTCTTATGTAATTTCATATTTGTAATTGTGTGTTCTTTTTCTTTTTTTTTTTGAGACAGAGTCTCACTGTGTTGCCCGGGCTAGAGTGCTGTGGCGTCAGCCTAGCTCACAGCAACCTCAGACTCCTGGGCTCAAGCGATCCTCCTGCCTCAGCCTCCCGAGTAGCTGGGACTACAGGCATGTGCCACCATGCCGGGCTAATTTTTTCTATATATATTTTTAGCTGTCCAATTAATTTCTTTCTATTTTTGGTAGAGACGGGGTCTCGCTCTTGCTCAGGCTGGTCATGAACTCCTGAGCTCAAGCGATCCTCCTGCCTCAGCCTCCCAGAGAGCTAGGATTACAGGCATGAGCCACCGCTCCCGGCCTGTTCTTTTCCTTAAAGAAGGGGCGCAACTGCATACGGTTCTGACCTCGCAGGACCTGGGGCCCTGTGCTATGAACTCTGGCTGGCGCTGTCCCTGACATCTGTGTGTTCAGGGCAGAGGGTCCCAGCGAGCCCTCTGCAGACCCCAGTGTGGCTTCATTCCTGTTCACTGTCAGAGCAGGTCTTCAGTCAGGTGGCCGCACACAGTAGATACCCGCAATGGCCACAGCACCAGAAGATGAACTTCCAGAATCTACTCCTAAGCCATGCAGGTGCTTCCTGTGCTAGGAGGTGAGTTTGGAGCATGAGGAGGCGGAGCAGCTGTGGCAGCCTCGCTGCAGTGAGCGTGCGCGTCCAGCACTCCTGCTCTGGGCAGCCGCTGTAGGCAGGGTACGGCTGGGGGATGGGAAGGATGCAGCGAGGCCTGGACTTCACACACAGGAACAATCTCTGGAGCCCAATGACGGGCAAAGGGAAGTGACCGCTTGTGCAAGAGCCAGGCATTTTCTACGTGGTCCCCTACGTGGTCACCACTGCTGGAAAACACCATGTGTGGAACTAGAGACACCAGCTGTTGGAATTTGCAGAGACCTGAGATGCCGTCTAGTTCAAGCTCTCATTTTGCAGATTGGAAAGTAGGTTTGCACAGACCCATGGCTGGCCCTAGGGGTAGGCAGTGTGCACCCCAACGTGGGACTCAGGGCACTGGTGGGGCAAAGCCCAGCAGAGGCCCAGGCGGAGCAGGTCCCGCACAGGTCTGTGTTGGTCCACGTGGCCTGTTCCTTCAGGGATGTATCATGTAGGAAGGAAGCCAATGTGCCACATGTCATGGATTTAAGAATTTTATCTGGCATCCAGAGGATGTGATAGATTTTTCCATTATGATGTAATGACCTTCAGGAGTGTGGGATTCTCACATGGTGCAGGTGTGTGTTCTAGGAGAGAGGTGTGTGGACATCAAGAGGGACGTACATACGTAGGTGCAGCTGCCTCAGGCCTTTGCCGTTTGAGCTGCCATCTGAGCGCCCAGAGGGCCTGAGTGTTACCTCCTGTCCTGCCTTCCCTGTGTCTGGCACTGGCCACTGGCAGATGTAGCAGGAAATGCCAGAGCAGGGACTTGGTCCTGCCAGAGTTTGGCCTGGGAAGCAGCTTGGCAGGACCCTTTCAAACAGCCTGGGATCTGGCCTGGGCAGCTCACACTTTTCCACAGGAGCCATTAGTGAATGGAAACACCCTGCAGCCTGGCTCCTCGCGGGCCAGATGGCACGCAACACAGCTTTCTGGAAAGAGGACATGGGTGCCTCTTTTACTTCATAATCCTTTGTCTCTGTTCACAGTTTTAGCAAGTTGGGAAGCCTGGTGAGAAGCGGTGGCTCTGCTGACATGGGCTCTGCCAGAGCGGCCAGCATTGCGGCTGTTTCCCTGTGAGACCCGCCACGCTCCCTGCACGGGCATGGTCCACAGGCCAGCACCTCAGTTACGGGCGGTGACCAGCTGGCCCTGCAGGGCGGCGAGTTCCTGCTCCTTAGGGCTTCCGGTCTGGCAGCCCTGCTGCGTCAATAGTGCCCTTCTATGCTTTGTGCCAGGAGATAGGAAGCCGTCCTAGATGTGACCTGGGAGATACCCCATCGTGCATGCTTCAGAGAGTGGTGCTGATGGCCTAGGATGTGGCCCAGGGGACCCGGAGCTGCTCAGACCCCTGGAGCTGCTGTCATAACCGCTACGGAGCTGTCACACAGGGTCATTCACCTGGGCCCATTCAGACCTGGGCCTGTGGTGCCAGGTGGGTTTCAGTTCTTGGATTACAGGAATGCTGATCCACTGCTGACCTGTGCTGGGTGTGCAGGTTCTCAAGCCAGCTCTCACAGGGGCTTGCTGGGCTCCGTTAAGTAAGGGTGCTGGCCTTCCCTGCTGATGGCCGATTTAACAGGTTTGGGTGGGGCCTAGAGAAAAGCAGTTTCAGAAGCGCGAGGACTGGGGGTCACTGCTGCAGACTAGATCACCGCCTCAGACTGGGTCACTGCCTCGGACTGGGTCACTGCCTCTGATGATCACCGCCTCGGACTGGATCAACATCTCGGATTAGACCACTGCCTCAGACTGGGTCACCGCCTCAGGTCACCACCTTGGATGGGGTCACCACCTTGGATTGGATCACCGCCTTGGACTGGATCACCACCTCGGACTGGATCACTAAATCCGACTGGGTCACTGCCTCTGCCTTGGTCAGTGATCTCAACTGGCACTGCATTGGAATCACTCGGGGGTGTCACAGACCCCAGTGGCCAGGCTGCCAGATTAGGAAGAAGAAAAGGACGAGCTCAGTCATGGCTCCCCCTCCCTGGAAACAGCGGCACGTGGCAGCCGAGTTCCTGTGCGATCACCGCCCATTGTCACGTGTGTCATCTCATCACGCTGCATAAGGACCTCCTGAAATCATCAGTGGAGTGGAACAGAAACGAGTTTAGGGTCTTCCCAACATTGGGTTCTTTAAAAAGTCATTGTGCACATGTTCAGAACCAAAGTTAAGGCCCGAAACGAATCAGACAGTGTCCCCAGTAAGGTGACTAGAAACGTGAAAAAGCGCCAGGAGCGCTGGGGGCCCTCTGGGTGGCTCTGAAGCATGGGCCGCACACGTGCCTTGCCGGTCCCTCTTACGCCTGTCTTAAAGCACTTGTTCTGCAGATGGCAGGACCCAAGAAAACACCCACTCCTGTTGTTCTGGGGAATGGTTCAGTGACAGTTTGGAAAACAAACAAACAACAAACAAACAAAAAACACAGCTCAATTTGAGTTGCATTTTGTGCCTCCAGCATATTTCAAGCATGTGTGTTAGATGCAAAAAAAAATAGTGTTTTTTAAAAGATAAGAAATGCGTTTCTCCTTTAGAACAAAAATGATGTTCACTATAGACCTTGTCAAGTTCCAAGAATGACTCATGTCCTGAGTGGATTTGTGTAAGTTGGGAAGCAAAAAAGGCCAGTGCTTTGGATCCCCCTTTCTCTGCCCCTCAGTCCGGCTCCCGGCGTGTGGAGTTTTAGTTTCACAAGCTAATGTACTTGCTGACTGAAAAAAACTGTTGTTGGATCCTTGTCATTCCTAATGACCACACTCTGGGTGCCCGATGCACTCCGGCTGAGCTGCACGACCTGACGCGTGGGTGTCTTGGAGCTGCCTGGCAGTGTGGGCCACGGGTCAGGGCTGTCCTCGCCAGGCATTGAAGTGAAGTCTGCCACTTACGGGTTTTGTCCCTCCAGACGCGAATACAGAGCAGTGAGCAATTCGGCTTCTGTGATCACAGCCCGGCACTTGCTTCCAGGCCTGGAGAGACGCAGGGACCCTCTGGCCCACCTGCGGAACCTGGCGAGCTGGCTGGAGGAAGCAGCACGTTAGAGGGCTCTGGTCAGAGCTTCTCCGTGCGTGGACGCCGAGCAGACAGCCGCTTTGTCTGCGACACAAGGTTTTAAAACCCGGGTCTGGATTTTTACCAGCTGCAGGCTAACAGCTTCCTTCCCTCTGTGTGTTGTCCGCTTGTCTGACTTGCCGAATTTTTCTCACATTTTTCAAATCCACCCTAAGTGACTCTGCTGGCTGGAGTGCAGAGCGCGGCCCAGCAGCCACTAGCTGCCAAGTCCAGGCTCTCGGTGTGCAGTGATGGGCTGTCGCGAGCAGAAGCCGGCGGCAGGCTGCTTTTCCGTCTTTCCTGGGGAGCCTGGCTTGTGCTTCCTCTGCTCTCCCCCCACACCCCGGAAAAGGCCTGGATCAGCCCTGCACAGGCGCGGAGACCTGAGTCCTGCGGGAGGTCGCAGGGTGCCTGAAGCAGGCTGGCCTTGCCGTGGGGCGTGCGGCAGCCCAGGCGTGGTGAGGGTGGACGGGAGACGACGCTCTCATGCCCCTCAAACTAGCGGGGATTAAGGACCGGCGTTTTTTCTGCCTATATTTTTTAATGTATAACAGACATATTTTTATAGGTTATGATAAAATATAGTACTAAAAGTGATACAAAAAGAAGACATACAAAATACAAATTCAATAGTTTATTTTTAGATTGAATAGACATCAGATTACTCTGTCCAGTTGCTATGATGGTTTCTAAACATTTACTCCCAATTTCTGTGTGTATCTTGTCATAGACCAGGAACAGTGAGTGGATGGGCCCCATTCGGTGCAGCATGCTGTGTGTGTGCACGAGTGTGAGTGGGTGTGGTACGGAGTGTGAGAGTGTGTTAGTATTGTGTGTACATGCCTGTTTGTGTGTGTGTGTGTG
>NW_012153174.1:8270834-8327917 GCF_000956105.1 Propithecus coquereli
TGTGTGTGTGCATGTTTGAGTGTGCGAGCGCATGTTTGTGTGTGAGTGGGTGTGGAGATGGAGTGTGAGCGTGTGTTCGTGTGCGAGTGCGGAACGGGGAGGGGAGGAGGGCCTCAGCCTGGGGCTATGGGAGGAGTGGGATCCTGGGGGCTTAGCCAGCGCCTCTGCCTGGGCGCAGATCTACTTAACGGGTGCCTTCCGGAGGGAGTGCACACCAGGACAGGTGTGCAAAGAAAGGCCTGAGGACAGGGAGGAGCCCTCGTCGCATAGCAGATGGGATGGCCGTTGCCGGGAGGGCAGGCCCGTTTCCGTCCGATCCATCCGTGCGCAGGCTCCATGGGTGTGTGCGTCACCCCATCTGGCCCTCCTGGCCCTGTGAGGTCGTTGTCGTCAGCCGTGGGAGTGTGCTGAAGGGCAGGGCTGGGTCCCAAATCCGCTGCTTAGGGCCCCAAGCCCGGATCTCATTCACAGCACGGCCACCGACCCAGGAGCTCGTCCGTGAGGCTGCCGTTGCTGCCCGGCCGTGGAGGGGCCCGGCCAGTCTGGACTGGGGGGCTGTGATCAGAAATGTATGATGTCATGTAATATCATGATAACAGAAAGTACTTTAAATGGACATTTTATAACTACTCCGTGTCATCCAGGCCTTTCCTTTGCAAGAATGTTGGGGGGCACAAGGTGTTTTTCTACATTTTCTGTAGAAATGTGTTTTTTTTCTATTAAAGCTTAAACAAATATTTTCTGATTTTTTTAACTTGAGGCCAAGAGATAAATCTAGTTTTCGTTAAGGGTCTTCCTTCTTCCCCATCGCAGGCAGTGGTCTTCAGGAAGACTCCCAGGGGCTTCCGCGGCCAGCGGCCCGTGGTGCTGTGCGTCCCGGCGGAGCCAGGCCTGGGCGGCCAGCCAGGCCTCCGTGCTGCCGCGAGGAAGGGGCTGGCACCCTCACCTCCGAAGGCTGGCAGAGGCTCCAACGCCTCCAGGTAGCTAAGGCTCCGCGTCCTCAAAGGCTGGTTGTAGGAGAGCCCCAGGAAGCCCACCGCACAACATGAGGATGTGATAAAAAGAAACCGTGGAAAACACCCTTTAAAACAAAACACTCCCATCAACAGAACCAGTGCCCAAGGAAGATGGAGGACAAGAGTGGACCGTGACCTCTTCAGATTTGGTTTCTTGCTGTTGCTGTTGCTTTCATTCACGTCTGCCTGCTCACTGGAGCTGCGCTGCCTGGCCAGGTGGGGCCCAGAGAGTGAGCAAGGAAGACGCCTGAGGGGCTGCCCGACAGCAGCTCTCTTGTGGCTGGACCCCCTGGCACTCGGCACGGGGACAGTGAGACGCTGCTTTTGTGGGGTGTCCCTGAGGGTCTGAATAGGGGCGGGCCGGTCAGTGCTTGTTTCTTACAAAGAATGGCGTGTTTGTTGGATTGGGGTGGGACATTTTTGTAGTTGGCTATTGACACCAGTGATACAAATTGTGTAAGGTTTAGTATCAGATGGACCCTGGAATCAGAAAGGCACAGGACCTAGCTGGAAAGAGAAGCAATGCACAGAGCAGGCGAGGTTGGGCGCATTTAACGTGGTTTGTGAATTGCCTCTTGCACACTGTGGAAGGAGACGGATGAGAAGAAAGGGAGACAAAAATGATGCAGATTTTTGCCTCCCGGCCTTTGCTGTCCTGTGTGCATTTTGGGCCAATCACATGGATGCCACTGACCACTCTCTGACTCAGGGGAATTTGTGGTGCGTGCCATTTTTAGCTCTGGCTTCAGAAGCCAGTAGAAGTGATTCTGTTCCATTGGTCTGGGAGGGTTCCATTGGGCCAGGGTGAAAAACGAATAGTGGTGCCCTGGGCCGTGGTGTGAGTGTCCTGGGCCAGAGGGCAGGCACCTCCTTGGAATCAAGCGATCGTGCCAGGGCCTAGCTGGAGAAACATGCCCGTCAGAGCATGGGAGCAGACACCAGGAGCCAGGGGGCACAGCCAGGGACACAGGACGGGGAGAAGCCGGCAGGAGCATGAGGGGCTGGCACGGAGGGCGGTGGATGCCCCCAAGGCCTGCCTTCCTCCTAAGGCACGCCTGAATGGGGAGACCAGGCCAGGGGCTGGGCCCCCGCTGGAGTGACACCTCTGCCTGTCGCCAGGCTGGCTTCTAGTGCCCCAGGCCTTGGTTCTGCCATTCAGTTCTTCATTTATTTTCATTTTATTCTTTTTGAACTTATTTTTAATTACACTGGTGATGCACATATATATGTAGTATATATATGAAATAAAGCACAAGATCTCTTATCACCCTCTTTTATAATCCTGTCCTTTTCCCAGAAGCAAACCCTTTAATCAGTTTGGTGTGTCCTGCTTTATTCTTTTGGTGTCTGCATTCCCTTGTGTGCACTATATGAAAATGTGCACATATAAAAACCTGCACAGTATCATGCTATCCATGTTGTTTTGCAAACTGGCTTTTACACTTGGTGTTTTATCTCAAGGATCTTTCTGTGTCTGTCTGTTTAGCAGCTGCACTGCATCATAGTTAATTTAGCCATTTTCTCATCGACAAATATTTCGTTTTTTCTGATTGGTCACAAGACGAATATTGGTGCTGTGAATATCCTTACACTCGTCCCTTTGTGCCCATATTTGAGAACTTTTCTAGTCTAGATACCTAGAGGTGAAATTTCTCAGATGCAAAGATCAGTATTTAATCCTGTCTTGTTAAGTAGTTTCTTCTAGGGTGTGTGCTGTTGGGTTTGATTTATGCAGGAGTGACTATGATGACCACAGTCGATTTGCATAAGGCGGCACATTGCCAGCGAGGATGATGATGCCTTGAGAGCAACAGTCGTGGGCTTGTGCTGTGGTAGCAGGTGCCCTCTCGCTGGCGTGGCCGCAGTGACCTGGCGTCGGAGAGATGCTGTGCCATGTGGACCCTCTGGACTGGCTGTGTTTTTTCAGACCTCCAGCCTGGGGTATTGGGTAGATAATCCAGATAGAGGATATTTGAAACCTTTTTGGAAACTTTGCTTTTACTATGGGTCAACTGTAAGGTATGCAAATAAATCTTGGTGCCCTATGGGAGGATTGGAGCTCTCTTTGGTGGGCAGGTGAGATATTTCAGATTGTGCCACTTGCCACAGAACTCAGTCCCTCCTGAGATTTGTCTAAACACTGCAGTATCGGGCGGTCCCCCAGTCTGCTCTTCCCTGGCATGGCATTTGGACAGCTAGAACTGCTCATGGGAGAAGAGATAGAGTTAGACATTTCCAAGGTGTTAATCTGTTGAATAATTCATCCTTTGGAACTGTGGCAAGTCTTGTTTGAGAAGCCATCAAGTTTGATCTTACTAAGAAAACCTGAGTTTTTAACCTCTGATTGGAAGAAAGTTTTGTGCAAAGCAGAAATCTTGGGCCCGTTTTCTGTGGTTCCGTAGCACTAGGTATAAATATCTACAATGTTAAAAAGTTGGTATTTCCAGGAGGCGTGGTGTGGAAGGGGCCCAGGGGACTTGGACTCACATCTACTCTGACGTTTAGTGGCGCTGTGACGGGGTAGATGCACTGCTTTGGGGCTCTTTCCTCTTCTGTAAAATGAGGGTTTATAGCAGATTGTCTGAGTTTACTTCCAGCTATAAGTCTCTGAGTTTGATTAAGTGCCCTCTTCTGGAAGCTTTCTGCTTAGTGTAATCTGCAGAAAAGAACTAATTTGTTAAATATTCTTTCTTTGCTGTCATCAGTTCAGCAGATTTTTCTAGAATCAAGGGGATGTAATTAGCAGAGACTCAAGAGGTCTGAATCAGTGTCTCAGCGTTGCCTGGACTTGGCTGAGGGCTCTGGACCCCGTCACCCCTGTGAAAGCATGGACGAGGCAGGCCTCTGCAGCCCGCACCCAGCCCCTTGGGTTCCCAAGCACTCCGCTTTGTGAAATGCAATCTCACCGACTCTCTTTCTCTGCCCTGCATTACCATGCCTCGTTGCATCATTTCTAGAAGATTGTGGTTCATCCTGCAAATTCAGTTCCCAGGTGTTTAGAGCTCTCCCCTCTGCTTGATATCCCAGTGGGTTGGAACAGCCACTGTCGGGGCACCCAGAGGCTGGGTGCAGGTGGAGAAGCCAAACCAGGCTGTGTCCACAGCCCCGTCGTGGACAGAGTCTTCGCTCGCTGTGAGGACTGGCCCCATGTGAACTGCAAAGGAAGTGACAGTGTCCCTGGGCTTCCATCCTCCGTTCCTGTCCTTTTTCTCTCTAGACATGCTCCCATCTCTCAATGAGTCAGCGCCTACCTGTTCAATTCACCCTTCCTATGCCAAACCTGCTTTTCTAGGGAGTGACTCGATAAATTCATTTACATTAAGTTACAAGTGAATTTCATCACTGTCACCTTAAGGAGGAAAAGGCACCAAAGCTGTCTGTCTCATAAGGTTCCTGATGTCACTGTGTTTTTAGCACTTTCTTTCCTTCAGGGCTGGGGCTACAGAGATGAGTAAGACTTCTGCTGTGTGCCGTTTTGCTTTGCTCTGTTGGTACTGCTAACCCTATAAGATATCATCACTGACATCTTGGCGTCGGAGGACGGGACACATAGGGGAGGATCTTCTGTTTTTTAGGCTCCAGAACATTCAAATGTATCATCATTCCTGGGCCAGTGTGCTCAGTAGATTTGGTTTTCAAAGATCTTATCGACTTGGGTGCTCAGAGAGCCATGCCTCTTATCTTCCTTCGAAAGTGGCTTAAGAATAAGGATGCACGAGTGAGGGGTGGAGAATATGTGTCGTCATGGCGTCACCAAAGACACGCAGCTCTGGAAAAATACCTGCTGACATGGTCTCTCTGGCTGGAGGAGCCAAGATTGAAGGTCAAAGGGTGAAATCAGTTGTTCTTTTTAGGTAGGTATCTTCGAACACAGGAATTGTTTGCACATCTTTTTTGTTGTGGTAACACTAGCTTGTATGTCCTTCAGCTAGTGTGGTTTAGCCTTCTTGCCTAAGACAACAGGGAGCGCCTTGTCTCCCTTTCCTGTGCCAGCTTCAAGGTTCTAGGCTGTTACTGTTTTTCTCATTAATAGTCATGACTCCCCTCACCCACCTTTTTTTCTTTCTTTTTAATTACAGATTTAAGTGCTCCATCCATCCACCCATCCACCCACCCATGGATCCACTCCTCCACCCATCCACCCACCTATTCTTCCACCCATCCATCCATCCACCCACCCATCCCTCCTCCCACCCACCCAGCCCACCCTCCCATGCACCCATTTATCCATCCTTCTATCATCCATCCATTCTCCATTCCTCACTCATGCATCCTTATTCTTAAGCCACTCCTGAAGGAAGATAAGAGGCATGGCTCTCTTAGCACACAAGTTGATAAGATCTTTGAAAATCAAATTTAATGAGCACATTGTCCCAGGAACTATTACCCACCTGTCCTTCCATCCACACACTCATCCATCCACCACCCACCCATAGTGCTGGATCTTCTGTAGTACAAGACATCCTGACAGGAATAAGATAGTCTAATACCATTCTGTGTTCCCTAGCCATCAGTGTTCTAGACAAGGAGGGCTTTGTGGTGTGATTTGGTTTAAAAGATGCTCATGGGCCAAGAAACATTGTGAGCATTAAAGATGGACCTGGTTCCTATTCTTAGGTCGTTCTGGTGAAGATCTCTATGTTGAGGCCTCATCATGTTGACAATGCTAAACAGCTATGATGATTTGACAGTGGTAAATGCCTACCCCCACACCTTGACTATTGGATTCTCAATAAATATTTAATCAATTGATCAATTGATATACTTATAAAGATTATTGGTGAAAGAGTCTGCACATGAAATGATAAATGTGAATGGCGTCTTGGATTCAAGGGGAGTGGCTCAGTGGACACCATCGTGTCATCGTAACAATACAACCTTAGTGATGTGATGCTATCAATATCTCGTCATTCTTTTAGGGCTTGGTACAGGAAAGGTTGGGTCTTATAAATGGCAGAATACTGTTACTACAAAATGGGTTTGGGTGCACTGGGACTTCTTTATTTCCTTAGTGCCTCTTTGGACCAAATAGACAATGATTTCTTGGAAGAAAGATGCTCTATTCCAGAAATGTGGTAACATCACAGTCTTTCTCTAAATGTAAGAAACACTCTGTGGCCACCGTTTGCTGAGAACAATGCCAAGCTCTGGGAAGGAGGTGTCATTTCTCTCACAAAACAGGGAGTGAATTCTGGAGCTAATTATTTCCTGTCAAGCAAGGCTGGAGCAAATGGTCATTGCTTTCATCAAACCCAACATGATGAGCTCAGCCACTTCCCTGCTCCGATTTCCTGCATTGCTACACAGAAGGTCTGTGGAGTTGGGCACAGGATCCTTCAGAAATTGCCGCGGAAAGCCCTTGCTCTCCTCGACAGCTTTGTGTGCAAGCAGGGATCTGGTTTAGGAGACCAGGACTGTTTTCTGTGCGAGATCTCCACAGGAATATCAGTGATTGGATGCTACATGTTACTGACCTTGGCAGGTATTTTACAACCCGAGGTTATCACAGTCTCAGGAATTTCCCTGCATCTTCCCCGCTTACTGTTAGAAACGTCCCTAGCAGCACTCAGGTGTCTTTGTCTTCTCCCCACAGTGACTCGCCTGTTAGCAAAGCACCTGCTCTGTGCCTGGGCGGCATGGGGAAGAGGTCTCGCCTGTGAGCACCCAAAGGAAGTTCTTCCCTACCCACCACCTCCTCCCTTCTGCCATCTGTGAAAAAGGCCACCCTGTCTTGGTTTTGATCCCAGAACTCCGGGTGGAGGGCAGGACCTAATACATAAGGAGAGTAAGTGAGCGCCAGACGGGTGGATGCCTAGGAAGGCAGCCAAAGAGGGCGAGGGGTGGTGTGTGCTCTTCTCACCCTGAATGCCATGAAGGGTTGTGGCATTTGATAATGTCCTGAACATCTAGGCCGGAGCCGTGGTTACTGGTCAGTAACATGCGCTTGGCGTTTTTGCCTTTATGCTCCTGGAGCAGTAGGATCACGAAGGCTCCTGGGCAGTGGCATCTGAGAACCAGCGCCATGCCGGGCACCGACTCTGCTTGCCTGCCACGCGTCCACACCCTGGCACTCCTTTAGATATCCGTTCGTTCACCCAGGCCTCTGCAGGACAGATGCTCCTGGGGTGTCCGCTCTGTGCCCGGTCCTGCCCGCGGCTCTGGAGAGGCGAAGGTGGAGGCGACAGGGACAGCGAGGAAGGCGGTACACGTGATGGTCGATGTGGGAACCTATGGAGGGTTTGGACACTGGCAGGCCACCTTGAGGCGCTGCGCTGGAGTAGCATTTACCGATGGAGAGTCAGGATTCACGGAGACATGATCAGAGTCCTAGGGTCAATGTCACAGCAGCTCCGGCTTATGCTTCGGAAGGTCAGCTCGCTGTGCACCGAGCGGGATTTCAGGCATCTCAGGACGATGCTCTGTGTGTCCTCCTCCAACCAGAAAGTAGATAACTGAAAATTTGCCATTCATTCCTTAGGTATCATTCTTTCGGTTCACTCCTTGGTTAAAATAAAAAAATTATTTAGGGTGGAGCCACCTTAGCATCACAGCTCATTAACCCTGTGGTGTGGGTATCACATCGCGGTTCAAGGTAGAAGTTTGGAGGAGGGCCGGGTGGAGAGAGGGCAGGCCTTGCTCATGGGGGAGAGTGGGCAGGCTCCGTACCAGGCTGAAAGTCTAACCGCCTTCACAGGCCCAGGCAGCACCGACTGCTGCTGTTGTGCGGGGCCGGCCTGGTCATTTGTGTGCGCTGTCTGCTCCCACTTTGACTGCTGGCCTTCGGAGGCGTTCTCACGATGGAGCTTGCAGGGCGAATCATTGCCTCTTACTTACTCATTGCTGCAAAGCGTGGAGAGCACAGTGCCTGGGGGAGGGAAAGGCCAGCATTGTCCCCTGAAGGGATTGTGCAAGGAGATGGATGGACAAGCCTCAGAAATCATCTAATCTGTCTCCTGTACTGCTTGGATAACAAATTGGAGATGCCATGAGGTTAAAGGGCCATGTTGCAGATTCAGGGAGGGATGGTAACCCGACGCTTCTGACTGGTGTCCAGCAGCCCACAGTACCGAGCACCGCTCCTGCCCCGGGGTCCTTCCGCACGCCGCTCTGCTGAGTGCTAAGCTAAGGCTGCGAGGCCCTCTGCTCACCTTCCGCAGTGCTGAGGCCTCCTCCCTGCCCCGCCCATAGAGGAAGCGGAGGGAGGGAATGGGCTTGAGGGACAAGGATGATGGTGATTTGGGAGTTGGAGATATTGACATATAGACCACGGTCTATATAGTCGTGCTGGCAGAGTTGGTCTGTGGCAGTGACTCAGTCACCATATAAACTCCAGTGTGGTACTGGATAGTACAGCACAGTGTGGCACAGTGCAGCATGGTCCCGTGTGGCATGGTCCAGGGCAGTACCGCGTAGTACAGCACAGTGTGGCCCAGTGCAGCGTGGTCCCGTGCAGTGTGGTCCAGGGCAGTACCGCATAGTACAGCACAGTGTGGCACAGTGCAGCATGGTCTCGTGCGACATGGTCCAGGGCAGTACCGCGTAGTACAGCACAGTGTGGCACAGTGCAGCGTGGTCCTGTGCAGTGTGGGTCCAGGGCAGTACCGCATAGTACAGCACAGTGTGGCCCAGTGCACCGTGGTCCCGTGCGGCATGGTCCAGGGCAGTACCGCGTAGTACAGCACAGTGTGGCACAGTGCAGCCTGGTCCCGTGCAGTATGGTCCAGGGCAGTACTGCATAGTGTACTACAGTAGAGAATGGTTCAGTGTGGCACAGTGTAGCAAAATGTTTTCAAGAATCATCCATGTTGAGATATCAGTACTTCATTCCTTTTTATTTGTGAATAATATTACATAAATATACCACATTTTGTTTTCTGTAGATACGTGTTTTCATTTCTCCTGGGTATGTACCTAGGGGTAGAATTGCTTGGTTAGATGGCAATTCTATTTTTCACTTTTTGAAGAACTGCCAGAGTGTTTTCCAAAGGGCTGCACCAATTTCCATTCCCACCAACAATACACGAAGATTCCAATGTTTCCACATCGACGCCAACACTTGCTGTGACCCATCTTTTTGACTATGGGCACCCTAGTGGGTCTTTCCTTTATTTTTATAAGAAGTATTTTATGTAATGCATACACACAATAAAAAATTAAGAGTACAAATCAGTATAAAAATAACAAGCAAGCGTCCCTCTGACGGTAAACTTGTGGTCTCCCAGCACATCTCCTCTGAGGCAACCACCAGTTTCCTGAGATCCTTCTGGGAAGCGTCTCCGAAGCCTACACAAACAAACAGGGACCCTCTTGCAAAGGACACAGAGGGGAGCCATTTTGTGCCATTCTGCATGTCACATGTTCACTTCCCTGTGGGAGTTAGAGGCCGATGGCACGTGGCTTACGTCCTTTACTCTGTCACAGCTACGTGGCGTGCTGTGGTTTGGATGCACCACTGTCCAGGGGTGGGGAACCTGTGGCCTTCTGATTTCAAGATTGTTCTTTTTGAAGCACCAAAGGAGGCAAGAAAAGCTTCATCTTCTCTGCTGCACCCCTTTTAATAAAAGGATTTGTTCTGCAAAATTTGGATTTAGTCAAAAGGCCGCACTTGAGGACCTAGAAGGCCACATTTTGACATAAGGCCACATGTCCCCACAGCAGGAGCTTGTTTCTGGCCTTCTGTGCGCATAAACAGTGCTGCAGGGAGCATCACCGCAGTGTGTCTCTTGGTGTGCTCGCGTGAATAGTCCCTGCTCACCCCTTCTTTCTGAATGGGAATTAGCACGTAGGGTCAGAAGCGCCTTGCTGAAGCTGTGCCTGTTCCAAGTGCCACGTGATGGTGTGCAGCTGGCTATGGACACCAGGTGGAGTGGCGGCATCCGCACCAGTTGTCTGTGGCGCCACACGCTGCAGAATCCCTCCAGCTATCAAGCTTCTGCTGGAGAACGTCAGCAGCTGCCTTGGTGGGGCCGGGGTGAGACTTGGGCCCTCGTTCTGCCTCTGCAGGCTATGGCAGGGCAGGGAGCACTGCCTGGGCTGCTGGGGGACGGGCTGTTGCACAGCGCAGCACAGACCTGCGGTGTCAGCAACTCTTTGCCAGTCTGGTGAGACCAAAGCCAAGTCTCAAAACAAACATTTCCTGCGTGAACAATGTGTTTGTTATATTTTCCTCATGTGTTTATGATGGCTGTGTCAGCCACACTGATTTACATAAACACTGCCAATCTTGGGATGTTACACTTTCAACAAAAGTAGCTGAGTACAAACAGCATTCCTCAGTTTTAATTCATATTGTCTAAACATAGCAGATGTTGATAAAACGAGCCGACAAGAAAATACAACAAAGGAGACCATTTCAAGGGGGCTTCGATTAAAATGCATTCCAGATCAACACGGTGATACAATACTAATGGAATGGATCATTTAAATGTCATATTTGGCTCCTATAGAGCCATAAAACAAGCTTGCCCCTAACTTTGCAGCATCCAGACCGTGCGTGCACAGGACGGCCCTGTGTGCATCTGCGGCCGAGCCAGCTCTGTGGTCCTCACTCCTCCCTCACTGACTTAGTTGCTCACTTGTGCACACGTCCTGCCACTGCTGTGCTGCAGCCTCAATCCCGGACTCACTGGAGGCGTGTGACCTTCCCTGAGGATGCCCTCTGCTCCTCCCACGAACCACATCGCACCGTGGGACTGCATTCCCAGGGTGCTGTGCGAGACACTGTCTGGCCCTAAAGGACCACATGACTAATTTGGAGCCTCTTCATCGCTCATTAATGTGACTTGGGGAATCAGGTGTTCATAATCCAAGAGGGTGCGACTGCGAATCAGGAGACAGCAGTAGACGAAGAGTTTGGGACAGTTGATTGTACTTTATGTTGGCTGCCAGGGAGTAACTCCACAGGGTATCAGCAAACTCCCGCCAGCGAGTCATTTGAAATCAGACTGAGTGAGCAGTAGGGTTATAATCTTTCATAGTAAGGGATGACACAATCGAATTTGAATGTGGACAGTGAGCCTTTGTTTAGGATGGGTCATAGAAAGAAGTAAGATGTAATATTGTGCCTTTTCAGTGGTCTCCAACCTTTTTGGCACCAGGGACCACTTTCATGGAAGACAATTTTTCCATGATGGGAGGAGTGAGGGTGTTGGAGGTGGCAGCGGACAGGGATGGTGTCAGGATGATTCAAGCACATTATATTTATTATGCACTTTTTTTCTATAACAATTGTTACAGTGTAATATATAATACAATGACATAATTATACAACTCACTATAATGCAGAATCAGTGGGAGCCCTGAGCTTGTTTTCCTGCAACTAACACCTCCTGACAAGAGGTGGAGCTCAGGCGGTGATGCGAGTGATGGGGAGCGGCTGTAAATACAGATGAAGCTTCGCCTGCTCACCCACCGCTCCCCTCCTCCTGTGGGCCCAGTTCTGCATGGTACTGGTCTGCAGTTGGGGGTTGGGGACTGCAGCCTTAAATGAATATGGATTCAGAGAAAGAGTCTTTGGAATCAGCTGTGGATGTTGTGGGACCCACAGTGACTCTGGCTGGGGACCCTGGTGGTGGGAAAATTACCCAGCTCAGTTCAGGTCCTTCCTGGGCTGCCTCAGCATCCCTGGGATTCTTTGGCTGAGAGCTGACTTTAAAATTCAGGCTCTGTTGGAGCACGGGAAGCGGGAACACAGCCAGCCTTTGGCCTTCAGTGGGATTGGGGTGGGCGTGGAGAAGGGCCTTTGAGTTGCATGTGCATGCACGGCATGCTGCTGGAAGTGGGGCTGCCACTTTCGATCTTTATGTCCAGATTTTGAAGTGGGGATATTAACACTCACTGCATTGGGTTACTTTTAGAATTAAACGCTATAATGCTCTTAAAAAGACAGAACTTTATAGAGAAAACTAATAAACACCCCAGAAATGGTAGCTGTTATTGTTGTTACAATTATTGGTTTTGTGCTGAGACCATGAACTTCGTTTCTCACCAAAGGCCATGTACTCAGCTGCTGTCATCTGTGAGTGTGCACAGTCAGGATGCTGGGGTGGGCCCCGCACATGTCTGAGTCCCCCCAGCTGGCGGAAGCGGCTTAGTCAAGGGCAGAGATACTCAGATGTGGTACCTGTGACACAAGGAGAAGGGAAAAGGAAACAGTTAATTGCTGCTTTGCCTAATGCCACATGAAGGAGGAGGCATGGGACAGGACAATATTTCTTGTAGTGGTGTAATATGTTAATTCCATAGAATATTGGTTTACAGTGCAATGGCAACATTCGGGTCCATTTCGTAGGGAGAGAAATGGAAACCAAAGGGCTAAGTGAGTTGTCCAAGGTCACGTAGAGTTTGGAGGCAGCCCAAACCGAGGCTAGCGTTTGGCCCTCGTCTGTACTGCCTTTTTAGTCAAACTTTATATGATCTCTAAACCAAGGAGCCCATTATACTGCTGAGAGAAAGGACCATGGTATAACATTTAATGCCCAAATAAGTAAAGTCGTTTGTTCAGTGTCTTTGCAGAATGTTCAGGAAATTGTAGATCATTAGAAAGGAGTAAAAATGAAAATCCGTTTTATTTGTTCCCATTGGGCTTTGGACACCAATGAATTGTCAATTAACATTGTAAAAATAAAAACTTTTATTTTGAAATAATTGCAGATTCTTATACAGTTGTAAAAAAGAATATGGAGTGATCCCATGTGCCCTTTACACAGCTTCCCTGAATAGTGACGTCTTGCAAAAGTAGAGAGAGTGTCACCACGAGGACACTGACGGTGGCACAGTCGTGGCGCAGAACCTCCCACCACCTCTCTTCGCCCTTTCACGTGCACGCCACCGCCTCCCCCTGTGCGCCCACCTGCAGTGGGGCAACCACTCACCTGCTCTCCGTGCCTGTAATTTCCTCATTTCCAGAATGTTATGTAAATGGAACCCTATAGTGGTAACATTTTTTTTCACTCAGAATAATTCTCCAGAGATTCATACATCTGTCGATAGTTCATTCCCTTTCATTGTTATGCATGCACCACATTCATTTAGCTATTCAGTCAATAGCGAAGCTGGTACTTCCCAGTTTTGGCTATTATAAATAAAGTTGAACATTCATGTACGGATTTTTGGGTGAACACAAATCTTCATTTCTCTAGAATAACTGCCCAGGAGAGCAGCTGCTAAGTTGTACGGTAGTTGCATGTTTGGTTTTTTATTGTCAAACGGTAATACACTTTTCAGAGTGACTGAATCATTTTACATTCCCCCCAGCAATATATGAGTGATTCAGTTTCTCAACATCCTTGCTATTATGGCATTTGGTGTTATCATGATTTAAAAAAATGTAGCCACTCTGATAGACGTGTAACGGCGCCTTGTTGTCATGCGTCTTATTTAATTTGCATTTCCTTAATGGCTGGTGAGGTGCAGTATCTTTTCACGTGCTCATTTGACGTCTGAATATCTTCTTCAGTGAAATGTCTCTTCATGTTTTCTGCCCCATTTTTAAAAGGATTTTTTCTTTTTTACTGTTGAGTTTTGAGAATTCTTTATATATTCTAGATATGTCCTTTGTCATATATATGCCTTGCAAATATTTCCTCCCAATTTGTAACCTATCTTTTATCCTTTTAACAGAATCTTTCACAGAGAAAAAGTTTTGAATTTTGATGAGGTCCAATTTATTAATTTTTCTTTTATTGATTGTGATTTTGATATCAAATTTACAAACTCTTTGCCAAATACTATAATAGATCATGAATATTTTCTCCTATGCATTTCCTAAAAGTTTTATAGTTTTACTCTTTAAATTTAAACCCACAACATATTTTGAGTTAATTTTTGTATAAGATTTTAAACTTAGGTCTAGGCTGATTTTTTTCTTTTCTTTTCTTTTTTTTCTTCTTTTCTTTTCTTTTTTGCCTGTGGATGTCTGATTGCTCCAGCACTCTTTGTCGATAGGTTATCTTTATGCTATTAAGTTGTTTTTGCAATTTTGTCAAAAATCAGTTGGACATATTTGCATGGTTCTACTTCTGGGTTCCTATTTTTATTTTTCATGGATGGATCGTGCTATGTTGCCCAGGCTGGTCTTGAACTCCTGGATTCAAGGGATCCTCCTGCCTCAGCCTCCCGAGTAGCTGGGATTGCAGGTGCCACCACCATGCCCGGCTACTTCTGGGTTCTTTCGTTTGTCTCGTTGATCTATGTGCCATCCCTCTGCCAATACCACACAGTCTTGATCACTGTCATTATTTAAGTCTTGAAATTGGGTACTGATTCTTCCCACCTTATTCATCTTTTTCAAAATTATGGCTATGCTATTTCCTTTGCCTTTTCATGTACATTTTTTTTGAGATGAATAACAAAAGTAGCTTTTTATTTTATTTACTTATTTTTTTATTTGTTACTTTTTGTTAAATTAAAGATATTATGGGGGTACATTTTGGTGACATGAAATGCATTTGCCTCGCTCAAACCGGGGGCACAAGCGTGTTCTTCCCCCATACAGTGTGCCCCATCTGTGGGTTTACCCTCCTACTCCCTCTACCCCTCCCCCACAGCCCCCCCACCTGACTGGCACCCAATGACTATTACTACCATGTGAGCATCTTAGTGTTGATCAGTTAGTACCAGTTTGATGATGAGTACATGTGGTGCATGTTTTTCCACCCTTGTGATATTTCACTTAGTAGAATGGGCTCCAGCTCTATCCAGGATAATACAAGAGGTGCTAGTTCACCATTGTTTTTGTGGCTGAGTAGAACTCCATGGTATACATATTCCACATTTTATTAATCCACTCATGTATTGCTGGGAACTTGGGTTGCTTCCGCATCTTTGCAATTGTGAATTGTGCTGCTGTAAACATTCGAGTGCAGATGTCTTTTTAATAGAATGTCTTTTTTTCCTTTGGATAGATGCCTAGTAGTGGGATTGCTGGATCAAATGGTATTTCTATTTTTAGCTATTTGAGGTATCTCCAAATTACTTTCCACAGGGGTTGTACTAATTTGCAGTCCCACCAGCAGTGTAAGAGTGTTCCAATCTCTCTACATCCAGGCCAGCATTTGTTATTTTGGGACTCTTTGATAAAGGCCATTCTCACTGGAGTTAAGTGATATCTCATTGTAGTTTTGATTTGCATTTTGCTTATGATTAGAGATGTTGAGCACTTTTTTGTATGTTTGCTGGTCATTAGTCTGTCTTCTTTTGAAAAGTTAGTTCATGTCCTTTGCCGATTTATTGCTGGGGTTGTTTGATTTTTTCTTGTTGATTTTCTTAAGTTCTGTATAGATTCTTGTTATCAGTCCTTTTTCAGATGTGTAGAAAGCAAATATTTTCTCCCATTCTGTAGGTTGTCTATTCGCTCTAAGGATAGTTTCCTTGGCTGTGCAGAAGCTTTTTAATTTGATTAGGTCCCATTTATTTTTTTTGCTGCTGTGATTGCTTTGGGGGTCTTCTTCATAAATTCTTTACCTAGGCTGATGTCTAAAAGAGTCTTCCCCACATTTTCTTCCAGAATTCTTAAGGTTTCACACCTTAGGTTTAAGTCTGTTATCCAGCGTGAGTTAATTTTTGTGAGGGGTGAGAGGTGGGGATCCAGTTTCAACCTTCTGCATGTGGATATCCAGTTTTCCCAGCACCACTTATTGAATAGAGATTCTTTTCCCCAATATACTCTTGTCTGCTGTCAAAGACTAGATGACAATATGAGGATGGTTTTATATCTGGGATCTCCGTCCTATTCCAAAGGTCTATTTCTCTGTTCTTGTGCCAGTACCATGCTGTTTTGGTTACTATAGCCTTGTAGTAAAGTTTGAAGTCTGAAAGACTGATGCCTCCCAGTTTTTTATTTTTGCTTAAGATTGCTTTGGCTATACAAGGTCTTCTCTGGTTCCAGATGAAGCATAGAATTATTTTTTCTAAATCTGTAAACAATGATGGTGGAATTTTGCTAGGAATTGAATTAATTGTATAGATTGCTTTACATAGAATGAACATTTTAACAATATTGATTCTACCAATCCATGAGCATGGTAGGGATTTCCATCTGTGTACATAATCTACAGTTTCTTTTTTCAGTGTTTCATAGTTCTCCCTATAAATATCTCTCACTTCCTTTGTTAAATATATTCCTAAATATTTAATTTTCTTTGATGCTATTGTGAAAGGTGTTGTGTCTTTGATTTGATTTTTGGCTTGACTATTATTGGTGTATGTGAATGCCACTGATTTGTGTGCATTAATTTTGTATCCTAAGACTTTACTGAATTCATTTATTAATTCCAGGAGTCTCTTGGCAGAATCCTTGGGATTTTCTAGGTATAATAGCATATCATCAGCAAAGAGTGAGAGTTTCACCTCTTCTGCCCCCATTCCGACACCCTTAATTCCCCTCTCTTGTCTGATTGCTCTGGTAAGGACTTCCAGCACTATGTTGACTACAAGTGGAGACAGTGGGCAGCCTTGTATGGTTCCAGTTCTAAGCAGGAATGCTTTCAATTTTTCCCAATTCAGTATGATGTTGGCTGTGGGTTTGTCATATATGGCCTTAATAATTTTAAGGAATGTACTATCTATGCCTATTTTGTTGAGCGTTTTTACCGTAAAAGTGTGCTGGATTTTATCAAATGCTTTTTCTGCATCTATTGAGAGAATCATATGGTACATTTTTGAATAATCTTGTTTATATTTACAAAAGAATCTTGCTAGATTATGATAGAAATTATGTTAAACCTGTATATTAATTTGGAGAGAATTGGCATCTTTACTAGGTGAGTCTTCCAATCCATCAACACCATATGTTTCTATGTTTATTTAAATTATTTTTCTTTTAACTGCATTTTATAATTTCTGGCATACAAATCCTGTATATGCTTTGTTACATTTACCCTGTTTCTTTTTTTTTGACCAATTGTAAATGGCATTGTATTTTTAATTTCCATTAAAAATACATGTGCCGAGGTGTTTATTGCTGGCATTTCTGTGTTTATTGCTGACATATAGAAATACAGTTTATTTCTCTATGTTCATTTTGTATCTACTGACCTTGCTGAACTCATTTATTAATAGAAGTGTTTTTCTTTTTCTTCAGCTTTTTTGCTGTTTTATATATACATCACCATGTCATTTGCAAATAGTAACAGTTTTCTTTTTTCTTCTCTGATCTGTGTACTCTTTTTTTCCTTTTCTTGCTTTATTGCACTGGCTAGAACTCCTAGCACTATGTTAAATAAGAATGTTAGAGTAGACTTCTCTACCTTGTCCTCAGTCTTAGGGAGAAAACATTCAGTTATTTACTAGTAAGTATAATTTTAGCTTCAGAGTTTTTGTAGATATACTTTACCAAGTAGAGGAAGTTTCTTTCTATTCCTACTTTTATGAGAGTTTTTTTTTTATCATGAAGGATATTGAATTTTGTTAACAACTTTTTCTGTATTGATTAATCCAATCATATGATTTTTTTTTCTGTGAATTGCGATGGATTACAGTGATTAATTTTCAAATACTGAAGCAGCTTTGCCTCTTTGAAATAAAACCCAATTGGTTATTGTGTATAACTCTTTTTACATATTACCTAATTCTATCTCGTAATATTTTGTTAAGGATGTTTACACGATATTCCTGGAGGATAATAGCATGTAGTTGTGTTGTTGCTATTGTTGTTGTGCTGTGTCTGTCTAGTTTTAAAGTTGGAAAGTGTTCCCTCCTCTTCTATTTTCTTAAATGATTCTGTAGAATTGGTATGACTTCTTTAAATGTTTGGTAGAATTCTACGGCGACACCACCTGGACCTACAGATTTTTTTTTGAGAGTTTGTTAATTATGAATTCAATTGTCTTAATAGTTATAGGGCTAATAAAATTGTCTATTTAGTATTGGGTGAGTTGTAGTTTGTGTTTTTCAAGGAATTGCTCTATTTTATCTAATTCTAATTTCGTAAATTTATATGTGTAGAATTGTTCATTGTATTTTCTTATTATCTTTTTGATGCCTGTAGGGAAAATAATAACGCCAATTTTCTTTCTGATATTGATGTTTTGAGTTTTTCTCCCATTTTTGTCAGTTTTGCTAGAGATTTGCCAATTTCATTGATCTTTTCAAAGTACCAACTTTTCGTTTTACTGATACTTTCTCTTTTCAATTTCATTGATTTCTGCTCTTATCATTATTATTTCCTTTCTTCTGCTTGCTTTCAGTTAATTTTGTTCTTCTTTCTCTAGGCTTTTTTTTTTTTTTTTTTTTTTTATGTGTGACAGTTTCTTGCTCTGTTGCCTAGCTCACAGCTAGCTCACAGCAACCTCAAACTCCTGGGCTCAAGCGATCCTCCTGCCTCAGCCTCCCAAATAGCTGGGACTACAGGTGTGCCACCATGCCTGGCTAATTTATTTTTTATTTATTTTTTTTATAGAGATGGAGTCTTGCTATGTTGCTCAAGCTTGTCTCAAACTTCTGGCCTCAAGCAGTCCTCCTGTTTAGCCTCCCAAAGTGCTAGGATTACAAATATAAGCCACCTTGCCCAGCCTTGAAGTGGAGAAGAAATTATTGATTTGAAAGTTTTATCTTTTCTAATGTATTGCATTTAGTGCTATAAATTTCCCTTCCAGTGCTGCTTTATTTGTGTCTCACAAATTTTGATATGTTGTATTTTCATTTTCATTGGTTCAATGTATTTTTTTATTTCCATGAGACTTCCTCTTTAACCTATGGATTTTTAGAGGTGTTTCAGAGGGCTTTTTAGTTTCCAAGTATTTGGATATTTTCTTGTTAGTGATTTCTGGCTTGTTTTTATGTGGTCATAGAATGTATGATTTTAATTATTTTAAGTTTGTTGACTTTTTTTGTAATGGCACAAAATGTAGTCTATCCAGGTGTATCTTTTCTGGGTCCTTAAAAAAAACTATATTCTGTTATTACTGAGTGGAGTATTCTATAAAAGTTGATTAGAACCTCTTCATTAATAGTATTGTTTATTTATTCCACATTCTTACTGATTTCTGTCTAGCTGTCTTCACAATTGTTGACAGACCAATATTGAAGTTTTCAATTATAATTAGGGATTAGTCTATTTCTTCTTTCAGTTCTATCAGTTTTTACTTTACAAATTTTGTGGCTCTGTAGTTTGGTGCATACACATTTAGGATTGATATGTCCTCTTGATGGTTTCACCCATTTATGATTATATAATATCCCTCTCTATCCCTGGTAATTTTTTTTTTGCTCTTAAGCCTACTTTATCAGGTATTAATGTAGCCACTCCTAAATTCTTTTGTTACTGTTTCCATGATATAATGTATGTATATTTCCATCCTTTTTCTTTTAACTTGGCTCTATCACTATGTTTAAAGTGAGTTTCCTTTGGCAAGTGTATAGTTAGGTTATGTTTAGACCATTTGCATTTAATGTATTTATTAATATGTTAGGGGTTAAGTCTATTATTTTATTTTTGGGTTTCTGCTTTTTCTGTTTTTTATTTCTCTGTTTTTCTTTCCTCCTTATGTGTTACTTGAGCATTTTTTAAAATTCCATTTTGATTTATCTATAGTGCTTTTGAGCATATCTCTTTGTGTAACTTTTTAGTGTTTTGCCCTAGGTATTAGATGATATAACTTATCACAGTTTACAGGTTGGTCATTTTGCCAGTTGGAATGACCTATAGAAACCTTACCTTCAATTTCATCCCTTCACACTTCCTTTGTAATAAAACACTTGTCTTAAACGTTTCCTCTGCATACATTTAGAGAACTACATCAAACTCTCATAATTTTTGCTTCAATTGTCCAATATAATTTAGAAGACTTAAAAGAAGGAAAGTCTATTGTATTTACCCATATTTTTGCTGACTTTGTTCTTTATTTCTTCCTAATGTCCCAAGACTCCTTGTTTTATCATTTCCTTTTTGTTTAGAGAGTTTCCTCTAGTCATTCTTTTAGGGTAGATCTGTTGGTCACAGTCATCTTAGTTTTTCTTCTTCTGAGGATTTTTAATTTCACTTTCATTCCCCAAGGGTATAGATTTTTAGTTTGACAGTTCTTTTCTTTCAGTACTTGAATCATGTTGTACCGTTCCCTCTGGCCTCCGTGACTTCTGATGAGAAATCTACTGTTATTTGAATTGTTTTCCTCTTATAGATGAGGTGTCGTTTTTCTTTGGATTCTTTCAAGAATTTTCTTTTTGTTGTCTTAGTTTTCAGAAATTTAATTATGATGTGCATCGGTGTTGATTTCTTTGGGTTTCTTCTATTTGGAATTCTTTTTGCTTTTTTAATCTGAAGGCTTGTCCTTTGCTAATTTTAGGAAGTTTTCAGCCATTATTTCTTTGAGTAGTTTTCAGGCCTTCCCATTTTCTTCTCTCCTTCTGAAATTTCAATGACACAAATGTTAAATGTTTTGTTATAGTCTCACAGGTCTCTGAGGATCTGTTTATTTATTTTTTCCAGTCTATTTTCTGTGTTATTCAGATTGGGTGGATTCGACTCATCTGTCCTCCAGGTCACCGGTTCTTTCCTCTGTCCCTTCTGTTCTGCTGTTGAGCCCGTCTATTGAAAATTTTTTTTTTTAATTTTGGTTATATTTTTCAGTTCTAAATTTCCATTTGATTCTTTTTCTTCTATTTCTTGGGAGACTTTCTATTTCTTTGCTAAGACTATTTTTTGCATTTGTTTCAAGCATGTTTGTATCTGCTCATTGAAATATTTTTATGTTAGCTGCTTTAAAATCTTTGTCAGATAATTCTAACATCTGTGTCACCTCAGGGTAGGCACATATTGGTTTTCTTTTTTCATTCGGTTCAAGATCCTCCTGGTTCTTGGTATAATGAGTGATTTTAGATTGATCATCTGAACATTTTGTTATAAGACTTGAGATATCATTTAAGCTTTGGCTTCAGTCTGCTTCCTGTGACACTGCTGGAGTGGGAGGAGGGTGTTGCCCCATTGCCAAGAGGTGGGGCAGAAGTCCAGGTTCCCCACTCTGTCTCCACTGATACCTGGGGGGTCCTCCCCATTGCCCTGGATTGGGGTGTGAAGGCTTCCATTGATAGGTCCCTGGCTGTGAGGGGTAGGACTGCTTCCCAGGTGGCCTCCCCTGACATCATGGCAGGGGTTGGCCTCATCAGTGCTGGGCCATGGTGACATTCCTGACTCTCTGCTTGGCCTCCTCTGACACTGTCCCAGCTGGCAGAGGGAGGGGCACTTCATTAGTGCCAGGTGGGAGTAGAAGTCCAGGCTCCCTACTTGGTCTCCACTGACACCACTCTGGTGAGGCAGGGGCCCGCATGGACAAGGCATCTCCTTACAGCCTGGACAGAGTAGGAATCTAGGCTCTAGACCTGGCATCTGTTGAAGTGTTGTGAGGGTGGGACCATAGTTAGTTCTGTGGTGTTTGGCTGGAGCAGAACCATTATTTTCTGAAAGTTTTCTGCCTTGATAGGCTGCCTCTTTTCTGGATCCTTGCCTAGAGAGAGTAAGCTTTTGTTAAGGCTTTTTTATTTTTTTTTTACCTGTACCCCCGTTGGCATTTCCAGGTTGCTGGCTTCTTCACCTCCAAGTTTGGGATATAAGAGGGAAAAAGAAAAGCCAGGACTTGCAACATAATGTCACTCCCCAGGTCTCTAGCCAGTCTGGCTGCTTCTCAGCACCTTTCAGTGCTTTTACCTGCAATGCCCAGCGTTTTTGTTCCACTTGGTAGGATGAGTCAGGAAAAGTACACCTACTCCATCTTCCTAGAAGCAGGAGTCCTGTCGTTAGCTTTCAAATGTCTTTGCCAAATAATATAAACAGCAAGTGGGAAGCAGAAAGCCTGAGACTTCGTATGCAAATTTTTCATCATGATCCAGTAATACCTACCTCCAGAGAGGGCTCCAAATTCCTTTCTGGTTGCTTACGGTGCTGTGGGTGTCAACGTTCTCTTGAAATAGGTGTCACTTAATGTCCACAAACTTATTTTATATTTGGTTATTCTGAAACCCTTCCTGAGTTTCCTAAGGACAGCCCAGGCGGACAAGTAGGACTTTTCTCAGCAGCAGTCACTGAGAAGGGAGTCTAATCGCTGCTACAGACAACGGCTGACTTTCTGGGGTGGGGCGTACAGACCGTCCAGGCCCTGAGGGGAGCAGGGCCTGAGTGTTGAACACAGAGCTTCATAGTTCACATCACTAGGCAGTGATGGATTTAACCGGCTGTTTCTGGACAAGACGCGTTAGTAGATTTCCTGTAGCACTTCATAGTGAGTGGTTAATTTTAGCCTGCTCAAAGGGGAAAGATGTCCTCACTGGCCTACCAGCTCGGTTTTCAGGGAATCACTATAGTGACACGGACTGTTATAAAGTACACAGAGGAAAGAGATTAATAAGTGCCCACTGATGATGAAGTGTTGCCAGATTTCCTGTGAAATGGAGCAGTGGTGTGGAGACCAGGCCAACTATTGGCATCTCTTGTAATGAGTGATTAATGTGCTTTTGAACCCAACTTTTCCATTTGTATGTTGTTTCTAACTAGGAATAGAAATGGAAACTATTTATTTTTGGAGCCAAACCCTAGATCCAAATTTAGGAGTTCAGAATTCAAAAAAGGAAGACTAAGAACTGATGAAAGTAACTTTAGAAATGTAGATTACTTTAGACGTTATTGATCCTTCTGACCCAGAACAAAATACTGTGCTTCAAGTAACAGCCTGCTCTGAACCAGAAGTTCATTCTCCCAGCGCTTCACCACTGCATGCTGCCCTCGGCACGTAGACATCCTGGGTGCCCCGGCCAGGCCTGCCCTCTTATTTGTGACATGCAGTCAGGTTTTCTGAATATCGTGGTTGCTGTGGTGTTCCAGGGTCTGGCCCAGAGCAGGTGCTTGACAAATGCTAAACGAATGAACTGGCCATGGGAGATAGGCGTGCTCCATGTCCCCAAGGCGAAAGGAAGGTTGGAATTGATTTCAGTTTGGCTCTTGAAATTGCGTAGGCCTTCAGATGAGTGAAGACATTTATTTAACTTCATAGTTAAACGTAAAATTTCTTGGTCTACTTTTTCAATAGGACTCGAGCTTTGGAAATGACCTTGAATTAGTTAGGACATTATAGGTTGGTCTCAGAGGGACTCTACACTGTTAACAACTCAATACATACCTATTATACATACATAATACACACTAGTTTCCCTCTCAACTTCTAGTTGTGTGTCACTGTTTGTCGTGGCACACAGAGAGTAATTTTTATAATATTTTAGCATCTCCTTGTGTAATAATGTCTTACGGTGTAGGTGGAGCTGTGTATGCAGAGATTAGTGGCTCCCTAGTCTGTGTTAGTCAGAGCCGTGTTGAGTTGCGTACAAGAGAGCCACTCAACACAGGCGTTTGTGTTGTGAACAGAGCTGCAGGCTACACGTGGCTGCAAGAGTTTGGCGGAGGTGAATGTTTTTAATCGGGAATGTTGCTGCCCCAGACAAAACTGAGATTATGTTGATAAAAAAGAAAAGAAAAAGGTAATAGATATTCAGTTGACAATCTGCGTTTTCTGCCACACTCCTGAAGCACGTATTTATACCCACGCGTTTGCCCGGGCTGGAAAGCCTCCTGGCGTGGATTTCTTAACACTCGCTAGCATGGAGACACGTGCCACGCTTCGGCTTTGTTCTGCGGCGGGATGGTGTGGCGCACCTGTGGACGCGCTTTCCGGCCAAGCGAGTCAACCAAGACGGGAACGTGAATTTGTTTCAAGAGTTGTGTGTCAACATCAGACTGAAAAAAGAGTCATAGTAACATACATTCTTCGAGAAATAGGGAACGCCAGGTCAAAGGCAGCATGGCTCCCACGGCGGGTAAAGCGAGCGGGGAGAAGACGGGGCGGCAGCGGGCCGGGCAGAGGCTCCGGGGTGTGCCGGGGAGCCGGCTGTCTGCTGCGGGAGTGCGTTTGAAAACAAGCTGTCTTGTCGCCTGGGTGAGCTTGGAAGCTGGTGTTGCTGTCTACAAAAGCACCTTTTTAGCCCTTGACGTTTTCTTGATTTTCTCCATTCTTGCCCCTGTCACTCCTTTCATCCGGCGTCTTTCCCCCCTTTCCCTGGTTTCTGACCTCACGTGGACAATCCTACTGTGTAAGTGTTCAAACCAAGGAACGGGCTATCAGGAAAGTGGCCCCAGGTCCCACCTCGGAAATCTCTGCACAAGCCCCGCTGCCGTCAGTCTCCAGCCCACCTTCTTCCATAATGAAAAATAACACAATGATTTGCTGTTGTTCACTAACCGTCTCCCCCAACTGGTCCATTTTCAACCACTGTATCTTCCATATGAAAGGCGCTGTCGCAGAGATCTGCCACAGTGGAAACATTAATGATTAAGGAATTGAAAACATTGTTAAAATGGCCTATTTTTAAAAATAATGTGATCTGCTCTTCACAGCTACGAGGCATGGGAAGACCAGGCCATTCTTATTTTATGGAATTCGTATTTGTATATTGGATAATAATCTATCTTTTAAAGTTGTTATAATGGACAATAATAATTGCTCATTTATTGGGGAGCACTTAATATATGCCAGTTATGATGTAATATGATATGAACTGATATGATATCAGTTAGGATTTGTCAGTTAACAAACTACTTCAAAACTTCGTGGTGGTCATGGACTTGATGTTCGCGTCCCCTCAAAAGTCGTACGTTGAAGCCCTCACGCCGGCATGATGGCATTAGGAGGTGGGGCCTTTAGAAGGGGATTAGGTTAAGCTGAGGTCATGAGGGCGGAGCCCCCATGCTGGGATCAGTGCCCTCATGAGAAGAGGAAGCATGCACAGCCCTTTGTCCCTGCCTGTGAGGACACTGCAGGAAGGCAGCCTCTGCAAACTGGGAAGCAGGCTCTCACCAGGAACCGAACCTGCTGGCACCTTGAGCTTGGGCTTCCCGGCCTCCATAACTGTGAGAAATAAATGTGTGTTGTCCAGACGATCCAGTCTACTATTTTGTTACAGTAGCCTGAGCGGGCTAAGACACTGGCTTACACCAAGAACCATTTATTAGTGCTCATGAATCCCTGAGTGAGTGGGGCTTGGCTTGTCTGGTCTTGGCAGGCTTGCTCGCGCATCTGAGGTCAGCTGCGGGGTTAACTGAGGCTGGCTGGCCGAGAGGGCTTCCCTCCGAGATCCAGCAGTTGCCTAGCTGATGGCTTGGGTCATGTAGTACCTGGACCACCTGTCTCCCATCCAGCAGGCCAGCTTCATGTGTTCACAGGGGGCAGCAGGGGTCCAGGAGGAAGGCAAGAGAACACACAGCCTCGGGAGTCCTGGTGCTACTTCCACTGCGCTCTGTTGCCAGCCCAGACCCAAGGAAGAGGCGCCATCTCCCGAGGGAGGGTCTGCAGCACCACATGCAGCGGGGTTGGTCATTCAGGGAGGAAGGGAGGGTAGGGGCCCTTTTTCCAATCTCTCTCCCTTGTGTTTAACCCTGTTAAGCCAGCAGTCCTGTGAGGCAGCACTACTCCTGCTCCCATTTATATGTAGGAAACCGAGACTTAGAGGGCTAAGTAACTTTGTTCCAAATCACACCCTTCAAAAATGGCAGAAGTAGGACTCAACTCAGGCGTTCTTCTAGACCTGTCCTCTCAGCTGCTCCCCTACAGCTTTAAACTAGGTACCCAGGTCAGCTCAGGTGGGTCTGACCATAGAGGAATTCTAGGTGGCAATAGAGAGATCTAGGAAGTGTCAACACGTAACCGTTTAGAAGGGTCTTAAGGAAAGTTGATAAAGGGCAGGTAGATGGTGCACGGCTGGTGTGGAGAGATGACAATGACACACGCTCGTGACTGCGCCATTCCCCTCCCGCGCCTTCTTCAGAGGCGGCACCAAGCGTTCTGAACACTGCCGTGTCTGAGAGACAAAACAACAACTGTTTAAACTCCTGAGGATCCCGGATGTGTCTCTTTGGTTTCCCCAAGAAACACGTTCCCAGATTATTCCAGACATTGGTGGTCAGATCACAATAACGCCTGTGGACACAGATTCAGGAAGTTAATTGTCAGCTGCGGATAGGCTGAGACCACCAGGGACCGAGGCTCTCCGAGGACAAGGTGATGTAAGAGGGAGACTGTGTCATAGGAAGTGAGTCACTTGCCATCAGATGTATCCAGTCACGGCTGGTGCCGCTCCTGGTCCACCGCCTTGTTTTACAAACATCACCAGCCCTGGGTCCTGATGCTCTGAGAAATAGGAGGACACAAAATCTGCTGATGGCTCCAGGGAAAACAAGCAGAAAGGTGAATCTGTCTTTCGCGGCCTGGAGGAAGCGCCCAGGCCAGATGCCACGCCGGTCCTGCATGCTGCGGGAGAGGCGTGGAGCGCCCTGTCCCAGCGCCTCCTGCCTGGCTCCCCGCCTGGCGTCCTGGGATGGGGCGCATGTATGGTGTTCAGAAGCGGCTGAGGGGACGGTGGAGAGGCCCTGTTGGTGTGGAGAGCGTGGTCTGTGCTCCGCCGGGGAAGGGCCCGAGAGAGCAGAGCAGCCGCCACACACAGGCGCCCAGCTCTGTGCACCTGGGCGGGGCTGAGCGGCGTAACCTAACACGTCCCGCAGTGCGCAGGCTTTCCCCAGAGTCACAGTCGCCTGCCCAGGACGGTGACTGACGGTGAGCCCAAATCCTCCAGTACGAGTCTCCGCTTCCCAGTGAGATGGAGAACTTCCTGGTCAGCGACCACAAGTGGCTGGCGGACATTAATGCCAACACTTACTTTCGACACTCAGTTGATGCGAAAACGCTAAGATTTCAAATGCGTCTCCTGGGGAGTAGAGTGGGACATGCCACTGGGCACACTGAGCGCCACCGGCAAGGACGCGGAGTGCCTGTGAATGTCAAGTGGCCACCAGGACGGCCGTGACGCTGCCCTTAGAAGGGCGAAGAGGCCTCAGGGAGCTCTGCAGCCTCCCTGCCGCCGTGCCAGCGGGACAGCTGTGCGGTGAGTGACTCTCATACTGCTTTTGACTCACATGGAAACAATCTCTTTCCAGCTGTGTGCTTTGAAAAACAAGTGGCCTGAGGATTGTCCCAGGGCAGCAAATGACCCAGAAGGGCAATGAAGGGCTGAGGGTGGACTTTGTGGATAAGACGTGCAGAAAACACGAGGAAGTGAAGGCAGCCTCTGCCTGAGTCGGCTCCTCAGACATGGGGTCAGGGTGTGGGGAGGGTCAGGGCGTGGGGGAGGGTCAGGGCGTGGGGCAGAGGGCTTTGGCTTGGGGAGGCCCAGAAATGAACCAGCGTCTAGACGGTGGGGGCGCTCTGTGCACTTCCCCGGCCAAAGGGCCAGAGCCATCTGATTGCCAACCTTTTTCTGCCCCTTCCTAAGGAGGACTGTCTGCAAGGACAAACTGTTCTGTAATTTACTGAAAGCTAAGTGATTGCTCCTGTATAATTCTTTGAAATGTTGGGATTGGAAATGTCAGTGCTACCAATACTCATTTTGTTCAATGTTTAGACACTCTCACTTAGGAAAGAACTAGAAACAGAGGAGATGCCAGCCGCGGAGGCCGGTCCCCCTCCACACAGAGCCCCCACTGAGCACGGGGTCATCGTAAACCAGCACAGGGGCCCTGAGCCCAGGCTGAACATGCCAGGCAAAGCTCAGCGAGGAAAAGGAACTTGCTGATCATGCGTTTTACTACAGCCATGCGACAGAGCATCTCACTGGAGACGGGTAAGTAGCTGGGAGGCTGGACTCTGGAAGCGTCAGACAAGAAAAGCTCTGTAGCAATCTGAGTTTGGGAAATGTTGGGGTAAACAAGTTAAATAAGTTTCTTTACTGCAAGATTTCTCAGAATATTCTTATCCTCAGGTGCATGGCGAGTCTCCCAAATTTGTGTAGCCCTGGGACTCGAGTTTCTCCCTGTCCTGTGGCAATGTCTGGGCGCGGCGGATGAGTGTGGAGGCTCTGGGGCCAGCCTGTCTGCTGGAAGCCAGGGTCTCCAGCCTATGAGCTGCGTGGCACTGGACGAGTTATTTAACCTCGCTAAGCCTCGCTTTCTCATCTATAAAAGGAGTATAATGCAATAATAGCACCTGCCTTATAAGGTTATTGTAAGGCTGTGGAAAATAAATTAAGTAATTTATATAAAGCATTGCATTTATCCCATGGCCTCAGAGATAGTTAAAGCCGAACAAGTTGTCCATATAATGCATGTTGCAGAATAAGTGTTGCGTGGTGAATACTTTCAAAATATCAATGTCACGGACATTAATGCAGCGCAGGGTCGTCGTTTCGCGTCTTTGACATCCCCTGGCTGAAAGGATTGGTATCGGTTGGTTAGAAGGATGCTGAAGAATGTTCTTTGACGGTTGAGAAAAGAACATCACTTTGAACCTGAGTGATCAGTGGGTGTGTGCTGGACCTGGAACCACTGTGGGCAATTTACTATAATGAGGTGGGTCGGCCCAGGAACAAGCAGACACCCAGAGGACGGCTGGACACAGGTGGTGCCCTCATCAAACGTCACTAGGAGCCTGACCCTGCCCTGGACTCTTTCAGTCAGGAGAGCCTATAAATTCCTTGCAGCTTAAGTAAGTATGAGTAAGGTTTTCTGTTGCTGGCGCCTGCAGCCTCCCAGCTGCCGAGCGTGGAGGTGGGGGCGAGGGGGCAGCGGGGATGCTGGGAAGGGCCCCGGCGCAGATGCGCTTCAGGATGCGCCACGGTGCCCTCCCTGCTTGGTTTCCTCAGTGATGAAAGGGGGATCTGGAAACCTTTTCTACCCAAACTTAATGGTAAAAGTCAGGTACAAAGGACAGAAAGTGTGTGAAAACACTTTGGAGACAGTCAAGTGTTCTATAAATGCAAGGCGGAAATGTTTATAGCAATAGTGGAAACCTGACCACTTCTTGATTTAATGCTGTTACACTGTGGTGGTACAAGATTTTTGGCTAATGCTAAAATAAGAACATAAAAGCCAGCTGTCAAAATATTATAATTGGTTTCTATCTAACCCTAAGGCTTTAAATTCTGTGATGCTGTAAGTTTAAGGGCTTATCTGTGGATTTCTGCCATTCTATAATACTCTATCCCATTTAAAATTCTATAGCCCTGAGTATTTCGAAAGAGACTCCGGAAAGTATTCGTGTATAAACAAGGAACCTCACATTATGGTAATTTTATTTTTCAAAAATTCCAAACTCTGTGAAATATTAGTTCTCATTTATCCTTATTTATAATTCAACCAAGTGGACAAAATGCTATTTGATAAAAGTGAAGTTTTTAGTAGACAGAAATAGTTTTAACCTACAGTATGGTGGAAAGTTAAAAAAGAAATCATTGATAAAAAGCAAGAAGAAAGAAATTCTGTAATGATTTTAATGAAATTGATGAGCAATTATAATCATCTAGTCTTTATTGGAAAAGACAGTTCTCCATGGATTTCTTGCACCCTAAAGGTCTTTCTGAGTATTCCAAGAATGCAAGGCCTGACTGCTCTTTAGCCAGGCCATTTCTCAGGGTTGTGTGTACAGCAAACCTTGAGGAATGGGGTAAGGTCTCCCTCCAAGAAAAAGAATGGGCTTGCTTACTGTTTGCTGTAACAGTGGTGGGTTCCCCAAGCTCAGTGTTCCTCAGATATGACACAAACACACTGTATGTAATATTGCACCTGGGCCCCTCCATGTCAGCCTGCAAGATTTCAGGAAAAGTAGAACTGGCGTATGCATGCCGTGTCCAGAGTAATAAAGTCCTGTGTCTTTGATCCAGGCATCTCATGTCTTCTGCCAGCATCCATGAAAGAGAAACAGGCTAACTTATTTGCTTGTAAGGAGGGTAAGAGTAGATCCCAGATTCTCCACGGGTCTTGACATTTTTGGCGATTTTGTATTTGATTTATTTTCATAGAAAATTCACACCAGTAGTATTCTTTGTGGGCTCCTGGCATCTTCCTCAACCAGCAGAGGGCGCCCGTGCAGGCTGGCCTTCCTTGTGGTGCACAGGTGGAGCAGCTCTCAGTACAACCCCCTCACAATTTCCTGCTGCTGCCAGCACTTGGGGAATAATGCGGGACGTGAAACAGGTGCATCACTTACTGGGGCTTCAGGGCATCAAAGGTGAAAATATTACATTTTCCAAGGGAATCTCCCAGGTAGGAAGAAGTTAGAGAATGTGCATTACCAACCCAAAAGCAATTGAAAGAAATATTTTTAAATAAGGAATTATTCTAAAGTTGATAGCACTGGATCTTGTGAAGGGAGAGGTCTTGAATATAGTAAAATATTTGTCCTTGGAACTCTAGGACTTTCTCTTTCCTTTTCACCATGTATGTTATTAAGAAATGAGGTCCTGAGTCTGCCATGGTGGCGCATGCCTGTAGTCCCACCTACTCGGGAGGCCGAGGCGGGAGGATCGCTTGAGCCCAGGAGCTTGTGTCCAGCCTGGGCAACATAATGGGACCCCATCTCTAAAAAAAAATAGAAACGAGGTCTTAATTTGGAAATTATCTGATGTTTACTATACTTAGAAACTGTGTGTCGGTCAAGTGTGTAAATAAGCGCACATGCGGGTCTTGAGCAGTTTGCTTTATCAGCGCCGTGTCTGTGCTTTCACCCGCCAGGACTTCAGGTGCATTCGAGCAAGTCCGGAGCCGACCGCCACCTGAGGCGAGGCCGATTCCCGGAACAAGTTTCAGCATCAGTACTTGACAAGCTCCGAACCTCCTGTTTGTTTTTAAAATAAAGCTCCTCTCAATCATTTCACCTTGGGTAGAAGCATGAAACAAACACATTCATTAAAATAAAGGAAATAAATTTAATAGTAATTCCAACTTGCATTTTAAGAATTGCCACATGGAAAAAAACCAAATTGAATGTTATTAATGATAAGGATGGTGATAATGAAAAATATTTAATAGTCTCTGTTGTAACTTGAATTTTATTCTGGAACGTGGAGGTTATACGTATGGTACAGTTGTTTTTCCACCTCCAAAGGGATTGTCGCTTTTATCTCAGAGATGTAAGCCAGTGGATTTGGGAAAGTGGTCTCTTTAATTGTGTGGGTTTTTTTCCATCCTTAGTTTTAATTTTTAATATTTTTTACTTCTCATAATAGCTGTAATGCTTAGATACACCTTCGAGAACTTAAATGGTAGAAGACTAAGAGTGGTGAGGAAAGCAAAAGGCTGGTTTTCAAATATATGGCAGGCTATGCTCTTGGAAGAAGTTTCATGAGAGGAAGTGATGTAAGTCAAATCTAATTTTCCCATACAAACGATTTTATGACTATAGGGTTATTTTCCTTAACAAGGATTTAATGCCTAAATTTTAAAGGAATGCTTTAAACACCCTATTGATTCAACTGTAGATACATGCTGTAGCGCTTTCTGAGGCTCATGCAAATTGGTTAAGGAGGGCAATTGAGAAGCTGGTTGCATATTGTTTATAATTTAATTTACGCAAAAGAACCCCTGAAATGGAGCAAATAAGACTGGAGGACCCCTGAGAAAGGCTGGTGTCAATCTTGGGGCTTTAGGAAACGCTGGGGTGCGGCTGCCGCATGCACAGCCGAGGAGTGGGCAGCGTGGCCACACGGAGGAGTCATGTGGCCCCACAGTCCCAGGGCCTCCAGATCCTGGGCAGAATTAAGGATGAATCATTGAAGGGAAGTGATGTAAGCAAAGTGGAGGACAGGAGGTCCCCCATGTGTATGCCCTCACAGTAAAAATAATTTGGCAGCCACCCACCGACAAAGTGCCTCTGTGAGCTTTAGGATCCAGGTAGGAGGTTGCAAAACCCCAGTGGAGTCCGAGACTGAGGAGCCCATTCTGAGAAGGCACAGCTGCATCCAGATGTCTGCCCACGGTGGTCCCAGCTACAGACCTGGACACAGCCCATCTCTCTGTGGACTGGGCCCAGCCCTGCTTGGCCTCCATACTGCCACCAGTACCATCTGCCCAGCAAGGGACCCGCAGGAGCCACGCCCACCTTCAGGTCCTCAGCAGGACCCCCCCAGCTGTGGATGGTGAGCAGCAAGGGGTCCAGCTGCGGCCCCTCTCAGCGCGCCCGGAGCAATGCTGTCTGCCCATGGACAGGGTGACACTCCTGTCTGCGCAGTGGAAACACAACACTCCAAACTCACGGTATGTAGCCACAGCAGTTCTAAAAGGGAAGTGTATAGCTACTAATGCCTACATTAAAAAAAAAGAAAGATCTCAATGAAACAACTTAACTTTACACCTCAAGGAACTGGAAAAAGGAGGAACAACTAAGCCCCAAAGTTAGCAGAAGGAAGGGAATAATAAAACTCTGCAGAAATAAACGAAATAGAGACCAGAAGGACAATTGAGCTACAAAAGTGAGGTGATTTTTTTGAAGAGATCAACAAAATTGACAAACCTTTAGCTAGACTAAGAAAAAAGAGAGATGACTCAAGTAAAATCATAAATGAAAGAGGAGACATTACAATTAATATCACAGAAATACAAAGGATCCTCAGAGACTACTAAGAACAATTATACTACAACTGATTGAATAACCTAGAAGAAATGGATAAATTCCTAGAAACATACAAGCTACCAAAACTGAATCATGAAGAAATAGAGAATCGAACAGACTCATAAATAGTAAGGAGATTGAATCAGTGATCAAATACCTCCCAACCAAGAAAAGCCCAGGAACAGATGGCATCACTGGTGAATTCTACCAAACATTTAAAGAACTGATACCAATTCTTCTCAAAATCTTCCAAAGATTTGAAAAGGAGGGAACATTTCCAAACTCATTTTATGAGGCCAGCATTGCCCTGAATATTAAAGTCACATAAGGACACAAGAAAAGAAAATTACAGGCTGATATTCCCGATGAACATATATGCAAAAATTTTCAACAAAATACTAGCAAACTGAATTCAACAGCACATTAAAGGGATCACGCACTGTGAAGAAGTGGGATTTATCTCTGGGATGCAGAATGGTTCGACATATGCAATACCCTTTCCTTGAAGCTTTTCCTCTAAGATCGGGAGTAAGACAAAGATGCTCACTCTCAACTACTTCTTTTCAAGATGGTATTGGAAATCCTAGCCAGAGCAATTAGCTGAGAAAAAGACATAAAGGCATCCAAATTGAAAAGGAAGAAGTTAAATCGTCTCTGCTTGTAGATGTCATGATCTTATATTTATAAAACCAGAAGACTCCACCAAAAAACTGTGAAAACTAATAAACAGATTAGTAAAGTTGCAGGTTACAAAACCAACATCCAAACATCAGTTACATTTCTCTATACTATCAATGACTATCCAAAAAGAAATTTACAAAACAAGCCTGTTTATAATAACATATTAATAAAAAAGAATAAAGTATTTAGTAATAAATTTAACCAAGGAGGTGAAAGATCTGTATACTGAAAACTATTATATAAATTAATGAAAGAAATCAAAGAAAACATGAATAAGTGAAAAGACATCCTGTATTCATGGAGTGGAAGAATTAATATTGTTAAAATGTTCATACTACCTCAAATAATCTACATATTCAACTAAATCCCTATAAAATTCGAATGGCATTTTTTCACAGAAATAGAAAAAAACAGTCCTAAAATTTATGTGGAACAACAAAAAACTCTGATAGCTAAAGCAATCTTGAATAAGAAGAACAAAGCTGATGGCATAATACTTCTTGATTTCAAACTACATTATAAAGCTATAGTAATCAAAACAGTATGGAACTGGCATAAAAACAGACACATAGACCAATGGAACAAAATAGAGAGCCCAGAAATAAACACAGATATGGTCAACTAATCTTTGACAAGGGCACTAAGAAGACACTATGGGGAAAGGGTAGTCTCTTCAATTGTGTTGGGAATACTGGATATTCACATGGAAAAGAAGAAATTGGACTCTTTCACCATACACAAAAATAGCTCAAAATGGACTAAAAGATTTAAATGTATAACCTGAAACCCCATATGACTCCTAAAAGAAAACATACTGAAAATACTCCTTGACATTGGTCTTGGCAATGATTTTTTGGGTGTCACACCAAAAGCACAGTCCACAAAAGCAAAAATAAGCAAATGGGATTACATCAAAATAAAAAGCTTCTGCATAGTAAACAATGAACAAAATGAAAAGATAACCTACAGAATAGGAGAAAATGTTCGTCAACTGGTAAGGAGTTAATATCTAAAATATATAAGGAATTCATACAACTCAATAGAAAAAAAAAACATGATTAAAAAATGGACAAAAGACCTGAATAGACATTTATCCAAAGAAGACACACAAATGGCCAACATGTATATGAAAAGGTGCTCATCATCACTAGTCATCAGAAAAATGCAAATCAAAACCACAATGAGATATCACCTCACTCCCATTAGGATGACTGTTATTTAAAAGATAAGAGATAACAAGTGTTGGTGAGGATTTGGAGAAAAGGGTACACTGTTGGTGGGAATGTAAATTGTTACAGCTATTACGAAAAAAGATACAGAATTTCCTCAAAAATTAAAACTAGAACTACCGTATGATTTGGCATTCCCACCTCGTGGTACCTATCCATAGGAAATACAATCAGTCTGTCAAAAGAGATATCTGCGCCCCCATGTTCGCTGAAGCATAAGTAACAACAGACAAGACGTGGAAACAACCTGAGTGTCCATAAATGGACGGATGGATAAAGAAAATGGACACACACCATGGAACATCACTCAGCCATAAAAGTGAAGCCCTGCCATTTGCCAACAGCACGGATGAACCTGCAGGACATTGTGCTAAGTGAAGTAACCAGACACAGAAAGAGAAATACTAAATGGCCTCACTTATATGTAGAATCTAAAGAAGTTGAGCTCATAGAAACAGAGAGAATGGTGGTTACCAGGGGTCGGGGAGTGGGGGAAACGGGGACGTATTGGTTAAAGGGTACAAACTTTCTGTTATAAGATGAGTAAATTCTGGGGATCTAATGAACATCGTGGTAACTATAGTTAATAATACTGTATTGTACACTCGAAATTTGCTAAGAGAGTAGACCGTAATGTTCCTGCCACACACACACACACACACACACACACACACACACACACACACGGTAATGGTGTGCCATGATGGGTATGTTAATTAGCTTGATTGTGGAAATCATTGCACAAATATTCACATATCAAATAATCAGGTTGTATGCCTCAAATGTGTACAATTTTTATTTGTCAATTATATCTCAGTGGAGCAGGGGGAAAAGCAGGCACCATGGGGAGGTGCAGGGAGGGTGATGCTGGTTTATAAAGAGCGTCTGGGCAGGTCAGGTGAGGAGCCACCTGGGCACTGGGGTTTCCTCTCAAAAACTCTTAACCAGATGGGTAAGGAAAACAGTGAAGTGTTCTGCAGACACGCTGACCACGCTCCTTGCACAGTTCTAGGCGCTCTTTCCGTTGAGGTGGCAAGGACAGGCGTGCTGCTGTCTTGGACGCTCAGCCAGGGCACACAGCAGTCGCGTCGGGCTGATTCTTTCCACTAGGGTACGACTGACGCGCTAGTTAATGGTATTTGCTATTAGATGTTTTTCTCTTCATCTCTTCCCCAGGAAGTTCTGACATTTTTCACTCTTCTTACTGTGTGATCCAAAAGATACGTTTCTTGAAAGCGGCAATTGTAAATCAGAAACATAGCGTTGGTATTTGATCCCCAGCTACTTTCCATGGAACACATGCACATTCAGAAAAAGGGAGGTGAGAGCAAACGAAATGACTCTGAGTCACGCTGTGCAGTCAGGGACAGAAGGAACTTTTTCTTCCAGGCTGTGCATCGGGGCGGGCTCTGGCGGCAGCCGTGCAGCTCACCGTGGCAAGGCTGAGGTCCAGGCTTGGCATGCTGAAGTCTGAGTTGTGTTAGTTCAGTGGCAGGAGGGCCAACTGGCTATCTCGGCCTGCTGGGGAGGGTCTCATAAAGCCTGTCCCCCGCCTAGCCACCACGCCCGCGCTGACCTGGGAACGACATGGCAGGCACAGAGTCCTATTCATAAGCTTGTGTTTTTGGAAGAAAGGTTCAGAGTCTCTAAAAATGAGCAGTGAGACAGTGACATCATAATGGTATTTATTATTTCAGGTTAGACTGGCACCTACTAAATCATGAAGGCACAGGTAGGTTTTTCCACTGGAGGGAAGGCTTCTTGCTTCCCTCTGAGCTGGGTTGCTGGGAGGGCGAAGCACGCACGTTCCCACTGAGTGCCCAGGCGACTCCCGCCGCATTTCGCTTTCACACGCTCCCATTGAGAGCTGAGGGGATTAATTTTTATAGGGCACAGACTGAGCATGGCTCAGACACAGGCCCTCCTGGCAGCCACCTCCACGATGTGATCGTGATGTGAGGAGCATCTCAGGACATTCTGTCTCTGAATGCCTCCTTTTGGGCCAGAAACTCCCTTTCTACTTAAGCCTTTAAGGTCAAAGTTTCAGGGGCCCTATTAACACATATTGCCAACTTATTTGAAATACATAATGAATAAGATTATTAACATTTTTATCGTAGATTAATTTATCATATCAGCCTAGCCTAGAGAGGTCTGAGAGAACGGGACTGGTAGACTTAGGTGGTGAAGGAGGGGTGGAAAGGAGCCCGCGAAGAGGACTCTGCCTAGAGTTGCCGTGTGCTAACGGATGGGGCTGTGTGCACGCATGCATACACGTGTGTATGTGAGCATGCATGTACGTGCAGAGGCATACAAGGGTGCTGTTCACGCGTATGCATGCATGTGTGTGTGCGCACAGGGTATTTTAAGTGGGGTGGGAATGGGTGGGAGATAGAGGTACTAATAATACCAGGCTACAAATGGTTTAGATGTATGTTAGGGATTGAGGCATTAAATACGTATACACACATGCATATATATTAATATATATAAGTATTTTAATATTTATATATATTCATTCCAACCTGAGTGGAGTTTTAAACAAATTCCAAAAGTAAGAAAGTAAGAAAGTGGTTAAGAGAGTAATCTTGGTGATCACCAAGTTGCATTTTAGACACAGAGACATTCTGAGGGGTTTGGGCGCTTAAAGAAACCTTTACTTGTTTTCTGTGGCGTGACGGCTGATCTCGGCTTGGGGGATCCAGAGAAACACAAGCCCCTGCGGCTCTGTGAATCCGCCCGGCGGCTGCCCGGCCGTGGTTTTCTGCACGTTCATTTCTTTCCCTGCCTCACACAGCTGCGTCATTAAACTAACCTGGCGCCAGAAAAGAAGGATAAATCTATGCTGCGATGAATGACGATGCACTTACATTTACATAGCACGTCAAGTCCAGAAGGGTCCCAAAGTGCCGTGGAAACCTCCTGGAAGGGCTGAGACGCAGCAGGTCCCCTCCGAGACCTCGCAGCAGGGCAGGTGCAGCAGGAGGGCGCCCGACTCACCGTGGCAGCCGCAGCAGCACGACTTCCGGCTGCAGGGTTGGAAGGAGAGAATGCTCCTTCCAGAAAACAGAAAACAGACTGTTTTGTGCTTGTTAAGCTTTTGCAACACTCCAGCGCGGCAGCTTAGAGGAAATTGTTTTACCTCAGTTTTGCAGATAAGGGTGGGAAGCTCAAAATGAGGAGGCCCCTGGCGCCTCACGGCAGGAGATGTCCCACAAGTTCCGTGGAAGGAAGGGTGGCGGCTGGGGTTCTGGCCGAGCCCGCCGGCCCTTGAGCTGCTGCCAGCTGTGGGGCAGAGAGGAGGAGCTGGCAGAGGACCCCGCGGGCCCCTCCCTTGCCCCTCCACTTCGGGCACACGGCCTCTTTGCTGTTTCTCCAACTCGAGGAGTTGATTTGGCCTTGGGAAGTTGCACCGGGGTCCCCTGAGCCTCGGATTGTTCCTGCCCTAGCGCTCACTCCTTCGTGTCACGCAGGTTACTGCCACATGTCAGCTCCACAGGGAGACTGCCTGACTGCTGGCCAAAGCGAGGGGCCTCTAGGCACAGCCAGTGCCCTTGTCTTGGTTCCTTCTCATAGTGTGCACCTGTTTGAATGACAGCGTGTTTGTATCTGTGCCCTGTGTGTTGTCTGTCTCCTCAGCTAGAATATGAGCTACCAGATTTGGGGTGCCGTTCAATGCTCTGCTGTATCCTCAGGGCCTAAGGACAGGGCCCGCGACACGGTAGATGCTCAGCGACGTCCTGTGGATGCAGGAGTGTGCGGCGCCTGCAGCCGGAGATCCCTGCGTGCTGGCCTGTAGGTGGACGTGTCCAGTGTGTGCAGACCCAGCCCACATGCTACTAGTGCGTGGCTTGTGCGGAGCTGACGTTTTGTTGAATTACATGGAATTTGTCACTGAGAGAGGCCTCTGCTTTCTTTAGGGCATTTTTGATATGTTGTATACTAGGAAGATAGAAGTTTTTCTTTCACTTTTCCCGTTCAGAAGGGGTTTTGATGTGTGCTAGGATGGATTGAAACAGCGCAGTCTCTCTGACTTTTCCCATTGGAAGAAAGTGAAGAGTCAGTTTGATGAGGCAGCTCCCTGGGTCGACTCACAGAACAGTGTCCACCCCTGTCTTCAAGAGTGCCACAACCTTTGGACAACAGATACTGCAGCCAGAGGACATAGTATACCCACAGGTGTGCGGCAAGAAATGGTGCAGCACAGATGGCGGGTCTTGGGATGGGCAGGGTTTCCCTGGTGGAGGGAACTGGACGAGCAGACCCTGGAGTCAGAGAGGATGTGGGCAGGGAGGAAGCAGGAGCCATCAGTGCCTGGAGTTAGAGCCTGGTGAGACGGGCCCACCCTGCTCTGGACATGATCCCATCAGTTGGGCAGGACGAGGCCGGGGCCGGGATTTGTAAGGAAGACCTCCCAGGAAAGCAGGGCGCTGCAGGATGGACGCTGGTGATTCACTGAGTGGCAAATCTTGTAAGTCATTTGTCAATCGATGTTCTAGGACTGTGAGTGTGCGTGTGGGGGTGTATGTGAGTGTGCATGATTGTATATGAGTGTGTGATTGCGTGTGTGGAGGCTCAGTCTTTGGAATGAGGGGACACTCAACGCCTTGCACCCTCAGGACACTCTGCAGGACGCCCTCCCATGGTCTGAGCTGCGGGGCTTTCCTTCTGCTCAGGTGCCAGTTCCTTTGAAATGATCTCTGGGACTCTTACGTTCTGAGATGATGATGGCTGTTTTTACATCAGAGGGAAGTGCACACACATATTTCTCAGCCCTGGGAGACCTTTCAGAGGCCAAAAGCTGAGTGCAGTGGGATGCCCTACACTCCTGTGTGAATACAGCTCTTCTTAGCAAAGCGAGGGTGTCCAGGTCTCCATAGGACAGGAAGGGTCCATGCTAGCAGCTGTCCATGGGAGGTGGGGGTGGGCTGGACCAGGGAGCCAAGGCTCATCTGGAGAGGACAGGCAGTGGGACGTACCCTGCTGAGGGTCACTGTGTGACCCCAGTGTGACTCCCCATCCTAAAGCAGCCCTTTGCGACCTGTACTACCCTGGATCTGAGCTCAGTGGACCGTTGGAGCACATCCTCTTTGTTAAGTAGAGGTATGATTTAATTACTTTGGTCAAAGTGGTAATGGTTCCCTTAGGAAAGCTCTATGTGCCCCTTAACAAGCTCTCCCTTCTGGGTTGGCTGCCATGCTTTTCATCCTGGACCAGTGGTTCCCGGGCCTGGCAGGGTGTGTGTGTGTGGCATGCCCCTCCACTTTCTGGGTGGCAGTGCTCAGGCACCCACCCACCACCCACCACTGCCATGAACCTGCTCACCAGTTGGTACCGGCGGGGTGGCTGGCTGGGAGTGAGGAGAGCTAAGCCGAGATCCATGAGATGTTGGTCATGAAGGCCACAGACAGACTTTGTTCTCTTTGCTCACTGATAACCTCAGGGGAGGCGATAAATGGAAACTCTTTATTGGTCCTGTCTTTAGGCAGGCAGGTTTTTCTGAGTCACTTTTGTCTTTTTTCTTCCATGATTAAAGACAGATTCTTACCATTACCTAATATTTTATTATGAAATAGTTTGATATGCTCATTGCTGGTAGGCTTGTAACCAAGACTCACAGACCAGTAGTAAGTTTTAGAATGATTTAAACAATAATCCTCAGTAGCTGGTTGTAGGATGCTGCTGATCATGGGGGCGTGTGGGAAGGTGCCAGGCATTCCACAGAGACTCTCTCTTTCCCTTTCTAAGATCAACAAGCCTTAAAATCGAGCTTGAGAAGACTCGGCGTCAGAACACCATCTATATTCAAGCATAAATAGGTCAGTTCATACATGCAAATTCCAGCCTTCCCGGGGACATGACTTCGTTATGTGAGGATGCAGGAGTTTCACAGTTCACTCCACAATTTTCGCTCTGATTCTAACATGCCGCGTATGCATAAGCCACATAAGTGAGCTGGTAGTTAACAAACATGAGTGTTCTGTATTTCTGGACTTTACTGTGTTTGAATTATAAACTGTGTGATGAGTATTCTTATCCATATGGAGAACTATCAAGAATTCTCCATGTGGTAACTGGGCAAATGCATCTAAACTTTCTGGCACACCCAAGTCATAAATCTCTCTGGAAATGTAGGCCGCATGAAACCTGTACTTAAAGATTCCAATTCTATTTCTGCCTCTTTAGTCAATATTGTGACTTTGTCGAGGCTGAAGGTACAGCCTCCCTCGTTATCGCTAACAGATTCCTGGCAATTGCACTTGGAAATGCTGGCCAGTATAGGGAGCGGTCCCCTGAGTTACAAAATGCAGTTCTTGTCATCTGAGAAAAATGAAGCGCCCCCAGCCTGATGACTGATCGCTAATCATCCCCTCCACTTGCATATTAGCGCGGAGTCCTTCCTGTGTGGCTGTCTGCGTGCCCGTGCCTGCGCGCCGACTCCCGGCCTCGGCCTGCTCCGGCGCTGACACCCACCTGCGTGCGCGCAAGGTTCCCTGCCCGGGGCCCAGCTGTTCTGGCAGCGGTGCTGGGGCACGCGCCAGAGCGAACCGGGCTCTGCCGCGTGAAGACGAAAGCAAGGTGCAGATAGGGCCCGCCGGAGCCTTTTTCTTAATGCCCTTTGGAAATGTCTAGCTTGCTGAGGCTGCATGTAGCATGTTCTCTAAACTTCTTTCCCTGCTTCCTATGCATTAAAATTAGGTATTTATTAGGTTAGATGCCGTCTAGGGCCACTAGATGTCACCGCCTTCAATCCGTTCTGCGCCCCGCGGGGCGAGCTGGCGCCGAGCTGCGGCCCGACTGCGCAGCCGCGAGCGCGGAGGACGCCTAGCGACGGCGGGCGATGGTAGCACGTCGGGCGGCCCCTCGCCGGGCTCCCGGTGCAGGGGCGCGGGCCATCGGAGGCAGCTCACCTTCAGGCGCCCGGCTCTCGGGTGGCGCTGGGCCGAGCAGGGCGCGCGGAGCGGGGAGCAGGGCCTCGAGTCCCCGCGCGCCGCGTGCCACCTGCCTGCACGTGCTCCGCGCCAGGTGCCCGCGGCCGCAAGCCCACGTCAGTGCCCGCGATGCCTGTAGGCCTGTTGCCACGTTGTGAAAAAGGAAACGGAGTGAGGAGCCAGCAACGTGCACAGGGACCGCTTTTCTACATCGGGTCGGAGGAGCCGTATCCACCCTGCCTCCTGCGCGGGGCTCCACGCCGGCTCCAGATGCGGGAAACAGGGGCAGGTCCCCGGGGACCCGAGCCAATGGAGCCGCGGAGCCTTAGAACGCATCACTAACACTGCACAACTGCAGAGGCACATGGCCCACGAGAAAGGCCCAGGAGTAACATCTGGAAGGGCCATTTGGAAATATATTTTAATATTCACTCCTATTATGTATGGCAGACTTTGCGGTTCTTACTGGAAATGATAATTTGTGCAGGAGGGACGACAACCTAAATGAATCCATTTGTTATGCTCCAGCTATAGTTAGAAAGCATAGAACACTCTAGGACGCCTGGAAGAAAGAGCATAAAAATAAAATAGCAGGTTGCACGTTTTTGCTTGTGCAAGTGAGTTCAAGACTCTTGTTGTTACTCTTGTCTCCACAGAGGGAGACTCTGGTTGCATCCAAGGCCTGGCCATTTCCTGTTTCTGAACTCGGGCTTCCCGGATGAGCAGAGCCCTCCCTGCGTCATCCAGAGGACAGTGTGGCTGTTGGCCTTGTGAGTACGCCTTTTTACTAGGGGAGAAGGTGGCCATTTTCTTCTGCTGCCCTACCTAGAAACAGCAGGCCCCTGGGTGAGTGAGAATTCTTTCTGCTGTGGGCACATTTGGACAGATTTCCATTTTACTGTTTTTACTTGAAGCAGTTAGCTGGATGACGGGATTCAAAGGTTTTACCTCAGCTTGTGTTTGTGCTGCGGCTGAGGTGGTCCTAAGTGGGCTGGAGCACAGGGGAACCCACAGGTGCAAAGGCGGACGCGAGCGCAGTGCGGCCAGGGCACTGGTGCAGGACTCGGCAGAGGAAAAGGCAGGCGAGACAGAAGTGTTGTGCTGCTCAAGCCAAGCTGGATTCAGTAAACATGGGGCACTGGCTGTGTGCTGGGCATTGCTTTAGGCTGTTTTAGTGAACAAAACCCATAAAAACCACAGGCCACACGGAGCATACCTTCTAGGAGGAAGAGATGCAAAATAAATGAAAGTGGTAAATTATTCAGTTTATGGATGAGGTGAGAGGTACAAGGAGAAAATAGGTGGGAAGGGGGCAAGGGAGTGTAGGTGGGAGGGTCAGGGAGTGCCTCTGAGAAGGTGTCATCCGAGCAGAGTCCATCACAGAGATGGCGGGGATGGCGTCAGAGCCAGCACTGCCCAGGGCCCGAGGCAGGAGCGTGCTGGTGCTGGGAGAAGTGTGGCTGGAGGAGTGAGCAGGGAGAGTGCTGAGCTGGGTCAGAGAGTCTGGCCCAGATTTTGGTGAGCTTGTAGGACAGGTGAGCATTTCAGCTGCCGCCCTGGGGGAGATGGGTTTGAGCAAGAGTGCCAGGCTCTGCCTTCTGTTTAGAAGGTTAAAAGGGAGAAAGGCTGAACAGAGGCTGAACAAGGCTGACGAGGAGGCTGCTGTGACCATCCAGGTGAGAGTCCATGGTGGTCAAACTAGGAAGTAGCAGGGGTGGTACTGAGAAACGGTCAGTTCCTGGATATATTCAGATTGATTGTGGCATGGGACACCACCCGGCGCTGGACTGGCCGGAATTGGCTCAAGAGGGTGAACTGTCGAATAGTCAGAAACTCTGCCACCTGGTGGTTAAACCTTTGGTGGCTTGAGATCAGCCCCATGGGAGAGTTTACACCACAGAAATGAGCAAACACTACAAAATAGGGCCGTTTTCTCCCGTAGAGCTGGTTTCTCAGTATGTCATGGGATGTGAGAGGAGAGGAAGGGATGAGCCGAGTGCCCTTGCTGGTGGGATGCGGCTGCACCAGCTCCCGGTGCTCGGGGCTGCTGAATCCTGCTGTTGGCAGCATTCTGCTGTCTGTTTGTGAAGCGAGTTCTGCACTGAGTAACCGCCTTTCCATACAGGTTGATTATATCCACTTCATGTTTCTCCAAAAGAAAATAGATATGAAAAGTATCATATGATTAAAAATAACCGTGTATTTTAGGTCCACATTCTTTCTTTTTGAAATGGCAGGTGATGGCTGGAGCGTAGTTGTTTACAGTTGTGTCAGATGGGACTGAGCCCATTTTGGCCCACTGGGGGGTTTTCTTTGAGCTGTTTTGAACAAAAACATGTCCCTGTGAACAAACATTCTCTTCCTGGTGCAGCTTCAAAGTGTCTCTCCCTCCATCCTAATCTGTACCTTCTGAGGATGTCAATGAATTAAACACTGTTCCCCAGCACTTTGAAAAATATCATAAAGTGTGTACCCCAAAGTTCCATAGGATTGATTTTTGGCCTTGTCAGTGATTCTGACTTGGTCCATTTGGTTATACCAATTTGCCCTCTTTGTTATCGGACTATCTTTAATTTTAATAAGAATTTAGCCTGACCCAGGCTCTAGATGGTGGGCACTCCAGTGTCCAGGAAAAGTCCCGAGACCCTTTAGAATGTGCAGAGCTAGAGTCATTTAGAGTGCACAGATTTTCCTTTTGGGGCTAACAAAAACACACTGGAAATTTTACAAGAACCGACTTTTCTGTGAAGTTTCCAGAACTTTCACCTACTACATGGTCTGGCACCGACAGCCCACATCCACCTGTGTGGGCCATTCCAGCTGGAACAGGAGCTCAGAGGGGCAGATCTGCTGCGACAGCTGAGGCGGGCCAGGCATCCCGGCCCTGGAACCAGGAAGTCCGGGCACCGTCCCTGTATGGCCTCAACTCACTCTTTCAGATGGAAAAAGCCACAGTGGACTCTCAGCCTCCCTGAAGATTGTGTGGGGCTGGCTCCTGTGGGCTCACGAGGCCTTGGGGGCAGCTGCGGCCACTCCTGCTGCTCCAAGGGGTGGGAGGGCCTGCGCCCGCGCTCTGCTGCTGGGGCCTGCTCACGGGCCTGCAGAGGGGACCGACCTGGGTTCGCGTCCTGCTCCCACACGTGCCAGCTCTGTGGCCCCGCCTGGTGTCTGCTTCCTCACGGGCTAGAGAAGGATGACACGGCTCTGAGTGAGGACACTTAGAATCGTGCCTGGTGCACGGTTGTGCCTGCTGGGCCTCAGTGAGGAGGAGGAGAGTGTGGGGTGTGTGGGGTGTACCCCTGATGTTCCTGAAGCCCAGCGTGCTCCTGTCATTAAGGGGTGGGGCTGGGAGGAAAGCTTGCCAATGTGCCCCACGGGGAGGCGCAGCGAGGTGCCTTCCCCTGCCTTCAGCGGGTCAGGGCCACAGCAGGGAGGTGAAGAGAAGGGAACCCCCAGAGCCTACACTAGCGTGGGGCTCCCCACATGCGGAGGAAGGAAAGACTGAGGAGGAGAGAAACCACGCACGGTGTTAGTGGATGTGCTGCCTTGGGCTAGAGCAGGTCTTGGGGCTCTCTGAGTGATCTTGGTCAAGGTGCTCACTCTCTGGGCCTTTGTGACTTCTGTGATTCCTAAGGCCCCAGGCTTTGTGGGTTCTAAGTAGAACAAATGGTCAAGGGTCCCTCCCAATGGGACAGGCGGGCAGGTGCACTTTCCCAGGAGCTGGCTATGAGAGGGTTCTGGGGGAGAGCCATTCCAGGTGGGGACGGCTGCAGAGGATGCTGGCCGCGCAAGCCTGAGGATGTGATACCCTGCCTGTGGTCGGGGCAGTGGGCCTGGCCCTCAGGTGGCGCTGACCACAGCCCCAGCGTTTGAACACGGTTCCCTGCCCGTCTGAGTGCAGGCTGCAAGGGGACCTGCTGCTGCCCTCACTGGCTGGGCCCTGCCAGGGCTGTCAGTTCCTCTGATGGTTCGTGGAAGGGCGGAGAAAACTGGATTCCACCAAGGAGAGGGATGCTTGTGGACTGTGTGCTCCTCTCAGAGCAGCCCTCCGGTTCCACACGCACCGTGGTGTGCTGGCTAGTTCCGCATGTCACCTGACTGGGCCATGGGCTGCCCCGATGGCCAATATTTTTGGGTGAGATTAAAATTTGAACCAGTAGACTGAGTAAAGCAGATGGCTCTCCCTCATGTGGATAGGACTTACCCTATCTGTTCAGGACCCGAATAGAACAAAAAGGCTGACCCTCCCCAAAGTAAGAGTGAATTCTCCCGCTTGGAGGCCTTCAGACTGGGGCCTCATCTTTTCCTGGTTCTACAGCAGCTTCCGGCCTTCGGACTTAAGCTGCGACATTGCTCTGCAGATTTTGGACTTGCCAGGCTCCATAGTAACTTAAACCATTTTCTTATAGTAAATCTCTCTCTCTCTCTCCCCTATCTATCATCTATCTATCTGTCTGTCTATCTATCTATCTATCTCCTATTGGTTCCATTTCTCTGGAGAACCCCGACTGTATCTCGAATGCTGGGATTCTCACTGCTGTGTGGGGAGGCCATGGGCCGTGTCGGAGGAGGGTGTCTAGGGCCTCGGGGTGACCTTCAAGCTTCCACCAAGTTAATGAGCTGCCAGAAGTAAGTGTATGGGTCATACCTAGGAGTTTGGAGATGCGGGGAGATCACAAATCAAAAGCTCCCTCCTCCTCTGTGGAGATCTGGAGAGAAAGAACACAAGGCCAAGACCTCAGAAGGTCTCCTGTCCCATGGCCCACCCTGGCTAAGCGGAGCGACGAGGCCCAGGGACATTGCGGTGGAGTGAGCTAATCCATGTGTATGTTCTCAAGGGGTTTGAAAGAAACATGCCGGAAAAATATTTAGTATTATTACCATTAGTTCTGGGTTTAATTCTACCTATATTTAAAGAAAATTAGGAATAGGTTCTATGTTCTGTACATGTATATTTTTTTGGCAAAAATGCTTAAAATTTCCCCCAGCTCAAATTGAAAAAAATCTTTCATCATTCTCAGGTCAGACATATAAATACTCTAAACAAAAGCTCATTAGTTCTACCCACTCCACCAACTATTGAGTTAAGACTGGCTAATCCAGAGGTTGACACAGTTAAATGAAAAGGTTCATTTGGAACTGTTAACACCTTGCAATAACACCTTGCACTTATATAGAACCTTTCATGCTGCAGGATTGCAAAGTGTTCTGCAGACAGTGCATAAATAGAAACACCTCCCCCACCTCTGAAGGCAGCCTTCTCACACGCACAATGCCACCAGAACACCACTCCACAGTCTTTTTATTTCTGAAGGAGAAAATTGCAGGCTATGTTCTTCATTTCAAACTGAGAGGTTTTTCCTCACACCAGTTGATTCTCTGATTCTTCTGCACCAACTTGGTGTCCAGTGGTTCAGTTCAATGCTGACACTGACTATCTGGCGTTAGCTGGGCCCCACAAATTGAGGCCTCAGTCCCACAAGACCACCCCTCATTCCAGATGCCTACTGCAAGTCGTGGGTCCCTGGGGACCCACACTTTTGTCCAGTTTGACTACAAATTGGGGATTCCCAAGGCCCCCTCCTCCGGTTTGATAATTTGCTATAATGGCTCACAGAACTTGGGGGGACGCTTTACTTACCACGACCAGTTTATTGGGAAGGATACAATTCAGGAACAGCCAAATAGAAAAGGACAAGGACTGGGTGGGCACAGAGCTTCCATGCCATCTCTGGGTGTATCACCCTTCCAGCACCTCAGTGTGTTCAACAACCACGAAGCTCCCCAAAGCCATCATTTAGGGTTTTTATGGAGGCTCCATTATGTAGGCGTCATTGATTAAGTCATTGGTCATTGGTGATTGATCTCCATTTCCATCCCCTCCCCACTCAGGATAGGTCAGGGTGTAGGGCTGAAAATTACAACCCTCTAATTACATGGTGGGTTCCTCTGGTGACCAGCCTCCATCCTGAGCTGTCCCACCAAGACTCACCTCATTGGCAAAAACTCAGTCATGGTGGAAAGGGGCTTGTTAAGAATAATGTAAGATGCTCTTCTCACCCCAATCACTCAGGAAATTCCCAGGGAGTTAGTAGCTCTGTACTAGGAACTGGGGACAGAGATGGAATGTATATTTCCCAGTACACCATGCAGATGACAGGCTTTTTCATTTGAGCAGCGCTGGTCATGTTGGGATGAAGCCAGGGTACCAGTGTGAGCATGTCACTACTATGGAAGGGATCTGGGATCTGAGATGGCTTTCTCATGTTTTCTTGTCCCACAGAACACGCACTCTGTATCGACACTGTCTGATGGAATTTCTGTGATGGCGGAAGTGCTCGATGACATGCACCGTGCTTGGAGCTGTAACTCAAAGTGAGGGGGCGCTGGTCTCTCCAGATAGTGTAGTGTGGGGTTCATTCATCCAGCCACCCATCCATCCATTTGTCCTTTGAACAAATACTTCTTCAGTATATTCAATACTATACATTTCCTAGTAAATGGAGGTTTTAAATTTAGGATTGCCCATCAATTCTTTGTATAGATGCAGAATCAAACTTTGAATGAAAGTGAATTGCTAAAATTATGTTTAAAAGTGTTCCTCTCCAAAGTGCAGCTTGCGGGGGTGATTCCGAGGGGAGGAGAGGTAGGTGTGGAGGGATCACTCCAGTGGTGAAGTGTTTGTGGGTCCTCCCGACACGTGGCGCTTCAACGTGGTCTGCATGTGGAGTGCCTGCAGGGGACTCCTGGGGAAGAGCAGTTGGTGACTTTGGCTACAATGAGGGCGATGGCGTTGGAGGGAAGCTGAATAGTGTGGATGGCAGCTTTTTAAGGAGCTAAGTTTATCTTCTCCTGAGTGAAAGTGTGGGTTGGAAAGAGGATGGGGAAGGCAGGAGGCCTGGGAGCACAGCTTTTGTTCTGCGTGCGGTGGAGAGCGTTGCCCAGGCGGCTTGCCGCCTTCCCGCGCTTGTCCACACGCTCCACGTGAAGCTGCCCGGAGAGGCCCTTTATTGCAGCTCTGACCCGGTTTGCCTGGTCCTCAGTGGTTCTGGCTCTCGCCTCTAGTCACTGGGACATCTGGACCATAGGACTGGCCAGCATAATCTTTATGACATTCCCCAAACTCTCTCTACAGGGAACGGGGTGTTTTTCACAGAGGACACCCGCTTTTCCGTGTGCTGTAGCTGGGCTGTGGCCCCTTTGCTCTCCATGGGGCTGAGTGCCAGGGGCAGCTGGGTCAGGCATGACTGACAGCTCCCGGAGCTGAGCTGCTGAGTTTACCAGATGCCAGAAACTGTTGCTTTTCTTATGCACTTGAATTAATTGTCAGCTTATGCCTGTACCTTAGCATAAAGGGCTCAATTTAATTTATATATATAATATACATATAAGTTATAATATATATAGACAGATATATACATATACATTATATACGTATATTATATATACACACACACTTTTGCGAAGGATTTGGAATGGAATTCATGAATTCTTATACTTACATAAATCAGTAATCGCTTGGTCTGGTTTCTTTAAATCTTTACAAGTTTACATAAGGGTTTTAAATCTGATTACTTTGAAGTAATTTTTGAGCTCCTAAGGGAGATTTCTGAACCAACTGTAGCATAGTTATCAGAATTCTCATAGTTTAAGCTCCTCATTCCAGGGTCCAAGATAACTTTGCATTTGAAATGTCACGGACAGAAACTCGGTCCTTGACTGTGTGCTGGGCAAAGCTGAGGGGAGTGGAGCCGATGCCAGCCTCAGGGGCAGGGCTGTGTCAGTGGTCCCAGCCTCAGAGCCATGGGATCAGGTAGTGCCAACCAGACAGCCCAGCTTAACGTGGTGCTGAGATCTGGAAGGTAGACTGCAAGGGCTGGCGCAGTGGGGACAGGCCGTGCAAGAGAGGTGGGCCAGGAGCTGACACAGACCTGCAGCTGCGGAGTTCCTGCTCTGCGCCGGGTCACACTTTTGGCTGGAAAAAGTGCAGACAGACGGCAGGTAAGGAAGACATTGCTCTCGGCTAGTGCCGGCGCCCTGCGTTGGGGCAATGGAGGGAGGAAGTCTGCAAGGGCCGCACAAGCTACACTGGGATCCTCAGCTTTCCAGCCTCTTGGATTCCTGACTTTGTTTAACAATAATGTATCTTTTCTCTTGTGAAGTCTTTAAAATTTGACTTCTATCCAAGGACCTAAGGAAATGAAGGTAATAATGGTAATTTAATAAATTGTTTCGTTCACTGTCTGGAAGTTGGGTTTCTATGCCGGGCTTTCCCGTTGGCTTTGGGGGTGTCCGACTCTGCGTCCTCCACGCACGTGATGTTCTGACCCGCTCACGGGCATTTCCATGTCCTGCTCAGAACGAGGGTTATACTCCATTAGTATTAACTGGGTGAAAAACGTCTGGCTCCTCAAGGAATGTTTACTGGGGGGCACCTTGGCCTTTTCCAGCAAGTGGGCACGTGGCGGGGTGGCGTTGCAGCGCGTCTGCAGGCTCAGGACACCGAGACCGAGGTGGGCTATCCGGGTGTGGGGGCGTGGGGCCGCTACACGGGCTCACTCGAGTGGCTGTGGCGCCCCTTCCCTTGCATAGCTGCTGGTTAGAGGCTGTCTACGTGTGCGGCCTCCCACGGGAGCATCGTCGTAACCGGGCGTGTGAGTCTGATACCTGCCAACGTGGATGTCGGGAGTCAGCCGCGGGGAAGAGGGACGCATCCCCGGGGCCTGAGCTGCCCTGCTCCTCTGCCTGTAGCCAGGAAAGCCTGGGGTCCCTGCTGGACGACGCGGACGCACAGGCTTCCTAGGGGGCGGAGGCGGCGCGCCTTGGCCGGGTGGCTGCCCGGAGTGTGTTTCGGAGGGGCAGGGAGGAGGGCGGCCCAGGCACACGACCTGCAACCTTGTGGGGTTGGGGGGCTTCTGGAGCTCCCCCTTCCACTCGCTCACTGGGGCTTGAAACTCCTTTAACAGAGAAAGAATTCTTCCACAGGGTCAACTTTCAGGTCCTCATACTTCTTTCGGCAGTTTATGAGAAAGTTGTTATGGGTCTGTCTGGCCTCCGCAGGGCTTTGAGTGTTAATGGAAAGATTTACCATCCACGTTAAAATGATAAAGAAATGACTAATTATGTCTTAGGAAATTGATGATTTTTAGGGGTGAGGAGTCCTTTAGAGACTGACTTAGCTGTGCCATCCTGAGCAAGGCGTTACCCTTTTGGACCTCAAACTGCACTTCTTTAAACAGAAGCTACTGTACTTGGGGATCGCTTGGAGCCATCCCGGCCTCAAAGTTTTACGATTCTTTATTTTCATGAGTAGACGAACAATGCATGCATTATGGGTTCGGGTGCTGATACTGACTAAAAATTACCCTGAGATATAAATGCTGATGCCAGAGTGCCAGAGCGTGTCCTGGGAACAGGCCAGGTGGAGGGCAGCGCTTAGAAAGAACAGAGCAGAGGAGGAGCGTCCAGTGACTGGACTGGGTTGCGTCTCAGTTCTGCTGCTCACTCGCTGTGTGACTTTGGGCACATTTCTCAACCTCTCTGTGCTTCAGTTTCCTGATCTGTAACGTGGGGAGCACGTTCGGAGCGCTGCCGGGGTCCCCGACGAGCTCACAAGACTGCATGCAGGCAGGGCCGCTGACGGGCTGGCTGCTTCCACCGAGCAGGGTTTCTGGTGAGCTGCACCCGGGGTGCAGCGGTGGGAGTGATTCTTCCCTTAATTCAAGTTCGAGTCTGAATCTGGCAGTGGAAGGAAGTGAGGCGGGAATGAACTTTCAGTCTGGAAGAGGTGAGCTCGCTGGTAAAGCAGCAGGGAGTGGCTCTCACATTTCGCAGCTCTCAATCTAGGGAGCTCTGTAAAAACTCGTGCTGCCCGAACACTTCGAACAGCTACTTTTATTCTGGCTCTGCTTTTATGCGGCTTTTGAAAAAAGCACCGATTCTTTTAAAGGGGCATATTATGTATTTTCAGGTTTTTAATAATTTATATAGTTTTTTTCCCTTAAGGTTTAAAAAAGTTCCTATTTCAAGATGACTCCAGTTGGCTTCATTGCCCCAGATGTTTCTGTGATAATTTATTCACTGGCCTGAATGCAGCTTAGAAATACAATATAGTCTGCAGTCTCCGAATGGCGCTTCAATGACTCTGTTGCCTGGGGCATCTGAATCTGCTCCGTCGAGGGTGCTGTGCCTTCCGCTCTCTTCGTGCCACCACGCCGGCGATCCCGGAGTCTTCCCGAGGGCCAGAGCCCCTCACAGCGCTGCCCCTCTCCTCGCGGGCCAGTGGGTGCGGCCTGGGGACCTTGGCATTGCCTTTCTCCTGGGCTCTGGACTCTCCTGGGCTGTGGGTGCAGGGGGTGGAGTGAGTGCTGGCTTCCTTCTGCTTTCTAGGTTTTCTTTAGATCTACGTTCTGCAGGTTACTCCTTTGCAAATATACCACATAATTTAATTATTACACAGTACTTTAAAATTAGGATTGAAAGTTGCCTACACTAAAAGTCACATGTGATAGGACCATTAAAAAAAGGATAGGCTGGGCGCGGTGGCTCACACCTGTAATCCCAGCACTCTGGGAGGTTGAGGTGGGAGGATCGTTTGAGGCTGGGAATTCAAGGCTGCAGTGAGCTGTGATGACGTCACTGCACTCCAGCCTGGGTGACAGACGGAGTGAGACCTCGTCTCAAAAAGAATGGAAAGGAGGATATAATCATAGTCTAGAGATACTAATACTTGCTGCTCTCCGCCTTAGTTCAGCTTTGAAATGGCTAGCAACCAAAGTAGACAGATTGACAGAGATAAAAATTAAACACTGTGAGTTACATGATTTCCATTATAGCACCAATAAAAGTAGACCAGCTGGAACCTCGACTTAAGAATCTGACTCTAGACTCTCAGAGAAATGTCATGTATGTCTTCATATAAGGGATTTTGACCACGTAGTGGGTAAGTGTTCAGTGGAAACACTGCAAGAGTTTCAGGGAGTTTATTCTCCGTGTGTCTGTTTCTTATTTTTTATCTCGTCTATCATTGTGAGAGGAGATGCAATCCCAGGCCACCTACTCTAAAACGAAAGATGAGTCAAGAATAATGAGAAGCCGTGAAAGGAAGTCCTGTGAAGTCTCTGAGAGGAGGCTGGCGGCTGCGGCGCCTCCACTGCCCACCTGGCAGGGACCTTCCTGCCGCCTTCTGCCCACGCCGGGCTGCCCCATGCAGGGAGGGGCAGGCGGATACAGCCATGCAGATAGACATAGCAGGGCCACTTCAGGTCCTGTTAGAGGCTTTGGTTTTTATTTGAAGAGCAATGGGAAGTCATTAAAGATTTCATTTTTATTTCATTTTGCTACTATTTTTAGCATGGGAGACACATGCCAGGTGTGATTTTGGAAAATCACTCTATGCGTGTGGAGGTTGCAGGGCAAGGGCGCAGCAGAGGACCGTGCACAACGTTGGCACAACAGGTGGGGTGGCAGATGTGGGGCTGGCGGAATTGGGTGACAAAGGAGAGGGACATGGCAGTGATAGCTCCTAGGTTCTGGAATGCAGCGTGCAGTGCAGCAAGGAGCAGGCTGTGGAGTGCGGGTGACGAGTCTGGCCTGGGATGTGCCCCTGGGTCCCCAGGAGGAGCTGTCCAATGGGAGCTTTCTGTACACATCTGGCTTCAGAGGGGTTGTTTTGGATGGGAGACTTCACTGCGAGCTCTGAGCATGTTGATGGCACCTGGGAGGAGACGGTGGTCTGGGGCAGGAAGGGTTATGGGGCTTGAATCGAAGGCAGAGGTGCTGCAGTGTGTTGTGTTGGGGCCAGCAAAGGAGGTCCAGCAGGAGGAGCTGGGCCGGGCTGCACAGCACCCTGGTGCCCCAGCGCTCAGCGGGGATGCTTCTGGAAGTGGGAAGAGTGGGCCCTGAGGAGCTGCGAGCGACTGGGAGTGTGTCCCTAGGGCCCCCGGCATGAAGGTGGCAGGTGCCATGGTGTGGGCTGTTCTGGGCAGTGGAGAGGACCCAGCAAGTGAAGACATGGAAAAGCCCACATGAGCGAGTCTTTCAGGAAGTCGGATTATGAAGGAGGAGGAAGGGTCGGAGCACAGGGTTTGGGACAGTTCAGACAGATCTGTAAGCGAGCCGGGATGGGGAGGGGGAGAGCCAAGTTCTAAAGCTTACGACAGTTTAGCAGTTTCTGAATCATTAACCCAGAGGAACAGACACACAGCGTGCAGGACTCTGACTAGTGTCGCTGTCTTCAGTTACCTTGCAGGACAATTTTGAACAAATAGCCTGAGTTTGCAATTTAAATCGTAAGTGGTTCTGAGCAGATTGTCATCGTGTCTCCCGGACGGTAGCCGCCTGAGGAATGGGACAAGGACTGCAAGGGGATGCAAGGCGTCAGGGGAGAGCCAGAGCAGGGAGGCGCCCGCAGTCTTCCAGCCAGGTCAGTGCAATATGTGTTGTCCTCTCCACGATCCTTCAGCCGATTCCTCTGACTGTAAAAATAGCCCCTGGCCCCTGCCCTCCAAGTGTCCAGCTCTGTCTGCTACATCACTTACAGCAAGCGCTTCACAGTCAGCTCATCCTCCAAGCCCAGGTCCTGTTTCCATCTTTGAACATAACCTGGGCCCTACCAGAGACAACTGGAGCTCTTTTTGCCCCCTCCTTCTTCCTCTCTTTCCAAATAATCCCCAGAAGTGCAGCCCATCAAACTACACCTCCATTGCTGGACGCAGCCGAGGCCAGGCAGCCAGGCGCCAGCAGCGCCAACTCTGCTCAGCAAGCCTGCCTCTGCGCGGGGACGGCAGCCAGGCCAGGACGCAGGCGTGGGAAAGGGATGAAGTGTGCGGTGTCGGCTTGCCAAGCACCCCCTTAGCCACGATTTCCAGTGTCGGTGCCTACCGGGGGTGGGACGAGAAACACTCACATTGCTCCTCCGTCCAAGGACTATGGCACTCACATTCTCAAAAAGCCTGTGATCTGTGAGAATGTGGACGTCGGGAGTTGACTGCACTCTGGTGGCACCAAATGTGGTGGGTTTATTTTATCCATGTGACAAAATGTGCTTCCTGGGGATTCAGCTGTTGGATCCAGGCAAACAGATCGTCTGTTTAGAAGAAGGAAAAGGAAAATGTACACATTGTGGGTGTGGGTGTGGGCTGGACCCCCAGCCCTGTTGCTAAGTGCTCTTCTCTGTGTTCCGTCGCTCATCAAGCATGCGCAAGGGGCGGATGGCACATGGGAACTCTATGTGGCTCGTTCATGCCTACAGGTGAGCCCGGCCGACAGCCCTTACCTGCTACTACAAATGGGCTCAGGCAACTGCCTTCATGAGTCCAAGCAAACAGGGGTTGGGTGGCAGGAGGGGCAGGTCAGATGGGACAGAAAGGTTTGGTCTGTGGGCATATGGGCAGGGTGAACCATGTGTAATCAGAATCTGATTTGGATTCTTGGAATTTGGGCATTATAGATTTTGGTACTCATTCATGATGCTCCCATTCTGACTGGCCGCCGTGGTGCATCCTAAATTTAGTTTGATTGCCCTAGTTTGGCCTCCTGACATGCCCTTCCAGAAAGGGGAATCTCTGCTTCCGGAAGGTGCAGCCGGAAGTTTGTGGGGCTGGGGTGCTGCAGGGTAAAGCACTGGCCCTGAAGAAGATCAACACCAATATCCAAAAGGACCTGGTCTGACAGGCAGTGTGATTAGCAAGGCTGGTGGGGCCATCAGGTAGTTGACTAGACAACTTGTGAACTGGAGCAAGTGTAGCTTGGCGGCCTCAGCTCCTGAGCAGCCGCACCCTCATATGGTACATTGCGTTGTGCCTGGCTCTGAACTCTGCACCTTAGAATCACCTTGAGAACTTAAGATAACAGGATGTCCAGACTCACCTGCTCACTGGCTGAGCCAGAGCTCTGGGGTGGGGCTGATGCGTCGGCACTTTTAGAAGCTACAGAGATGATATTAATGCATAGCCGAGTATTAATGCACGGTAACGTGCCGGTTCCTAGCTGGTCCTGCCAATCCCACTTCCCCTGCTGCAGCACGGCTGGGGGTGCACTGGGGGTGAAAGATCTGTGTTCTGAAAACTCTATGTCATTGATGAAAGAAATTAAAGAAGACACAAACAAGTGGAATGATATCCTGTGTTCACAAATTGGAAGAATTAATATTGTTAAAATGTTCATATTACCTGAAGTGATCTACAGATTCAGTGAAACCCCTATCAAAAATTCCAATGATGTTTTTCACAGAAATAGAAAAAACAATTTTTGAATTTATGTAGAACCACAAAGACCCCAATAACCAAAGCAATCTTGAGCAAGTAGAACAAAGCTGGAAGTATCACTCTTTCTGATTTCAAACTTCATTACAGAGCTATAGTAATCAAAATGGTATGGCACCAGCATAAAAGGATGAAACAGAATAGAGAACCCAGAAACAAAGCCATGTGTATACAGTTAACTGATCTTTGACAAGGGTACCAATAACACAACATAGGAAAAGGGTAGTTTTTAGTAACTGCTATTGGAAAAACTGGATATCCACATGCAAAAGAATGAATTGAACCCTTATCTCAAACCATATATAAAAATTAACTGAAAATGGATTAAAGACTTAAACATCAGATATGAAACTACAAAACTCCTAGAAGAAAACATAGGGAAAAACTCTTTCATGTCGGTCTTGGCAATAATATTTTGGGTATGACACCAAAAGCACAGGCAACAGAGGCAAAAATAAACAAGTGAGATTATATCAAATTATAAAGCTTCTACACAGCAACGGAAACAATCAACAAAATGAAAAGACAACATATAAGATGAGAGAAAATATTTACAAATCACATATATGACAAGGAGTTAATATCCAAAATATATAAGGAACTCATAGAACTCACTAGTAAAAAAAATCAAATTAGAAAATAGACAAAGGACCTGAATAGACATCTTTCCAAAGAAGATATACAAATACCCAGCAGGTATATGAAAAATGTTCAACATTACTAATGATCAAGGAAATGGAAATCCAAACCATGGTGATATATCGCCTCCCTCCTGTTAGGATGGCTATTATTAAAAGAACCCAAAGATAAAAAGTGTTGGTGAGGATGTGGAGTGCTATGGTTTGAATATCTGTCCCCTCCAGTGTTGCCATCATAACAGCATTAAGAGGGGGGACCTTTGGGAGGTGATTGGGTCATGAAGGCTCCACCCTCATGGGTGGGACTCATCCTGTTATAAAAGGACAGGTTTGGCCCCTCTTGCCCTTTCTTTGCACTCTGTGTTCTGTCACATCATAGACCCACAAGAAGCCCTGCACCAGATGCTGGCGTCTTGCTATTGGACCTCCCAGCTCCAGAACTGTGAGCCAGTAGATTCTGTTCCTCACAAATTACCCAGTCTGGGGTATTCTGCTGTAGCAGCACAAACAAATGAAGACACAGAGAAAGGGAACTCTGCACACCTTTGGTGGGAATGTGTGTTGGTACGGTCATTATGGAAAACAACGCGGAGATTCCTCAAAAAGTGAAAAATAGAACAATCATACGATCTAGGAATCCTTCTTCTGGATATTTATCAAAAGAATTAAAATCAGTATCTTGAAGAGATACCTGCACTCCCATGTCCATTGCAGCATTATTCACAATAGGAAATAACCTACGCGTCCAATGATGGATTAATGGATAAAGCAAATGTGACATAGACATGCAATGGAATGTTATCCAATCTTTATTATTTTTTTTTTTTGAAGACAGAGTCTCACTGTGTTGCCCGGGCTAGAGTGCCATGGCATCAGCCTAGCTCACAGCAACCTCAAACTCCTGGGCTCAAGTG
>NW_012153174.1:8328025-8332186 GCF_000956105.1 Propithecus coquereli
GGTCTCGCTCTTGCTCAGGCTGGTTTTGAACTCCTGAGCTCAAATAATCCGCCCGCCTCGGTCTCCCAGAGAGCTAGGATTACAGGCGTGAGCCACCGCGCCCGGCCTATCCAGTCTTTAAAAAGGAGGAAACCCTGCCATTTGCTAAGTGAAATAAACCATACCCAGAAAGACAAATACTGCATGATCTCACTCATATGTGTAGTGTAAAATAGTTAAAATCACAGAAGCAGTGAGTAGAATGGTGGTTGTCAGGGACTGGGGGGTTGGGATAAGGGAAGGTGATAGTCAAAGGGTGCAAAGTTTCAGCTACACAAGATAAGTAATTCTCGAGACCAACTATACATATAGTGTACTATATGTAGGTATCTACTATATACGAAGTGCCCATAGCTAATGATATTATATTGTATAACAAATGAAGAGATTAAATCAGTAATAAAAAAACTCTTCACAAAGAAAAGGCAAGAACTAAATGGCTTCACTGGTGAATTCTACCAAGCATTTAAAGAAGAATTAATGCCAATTATTAATAAGCTACTCCAAAAAATAGAAGAGGAGGAACCCCTTTCAACTCATTCTATGAGTCTGGGATTACCTTTATACTTGCCATACAAAGAAATCAGAAAAAAAGAAAAGTGCAGAACAAGATCTCCTATGAACACAGACGAAAAAAAAAAGCCCCCAAACTCAACAAGATAATAGCAAATTAAATCCAGCAATAATTAAAAGGATTATACACCATGTCCAGGTGGGATTTATTCCAGGGATGCAATGCTGGTTTCACATCTGAAAATCAATTAATGTAATGCACTACATCATAAAGGCCAAAACCCACATGATCATATTAATAGACTCAGAAAAAGTGAATGACAAAATTCAACACCCTTTCCTGATAAAACACACCCAATAAACTAAGAATAGAAGGTAACTTCCTCAACCTGATAAAAGGCATGTACGAAAACTCACAGCTCATGTCATACTTAATAGTGAAAGACTAAATACTTTCTCCCTGAGATCAGGCACAAAACAAGAATGTCCACTCTCATCACTATTCAACATTGTACTGGAGGTTCTAGCAAGGCAAGAAAAGACATCCAGATTGGAAAGTAAAAAGCATCCCTATTTGCAGATGACAAAATCTTATGTATAGAAAATCTAAAGTAGCCACTGAAAAACTATTAGAACTAATAAACAAGTTCAGCAAGGTTGCAGCATACAAGATCAACTGTATTTTTATGCAGTACCAATGAAGAAACCAAAAATAAGTTTTATTTGATTTACTTTTGATTTGCACCAGCATCAAAAAGCATAAAATACTTAGAAATTTAACCAAAGAAGTGCAAGACTTGTATACTTAAAACTATCCAACATTACTGAAAAAAGATTAAGGAAAATCTAAATAGATGAAAAGACATCCCATATTCATGAACTGGAGGACTTAACATTAAGATGACAATACTCCCCAAAACTGATCTATAGACTCAATTAAATTCCTATCAAAATCTCAACTGACTGCTTGGCAGAAATTGACCAGCTGATTCTAAAATCCATGTAGAAATTCAAGGCATCCAAAATACCCAAAACAATGTTGAAAAAGAACAAACTTGGAGGACGCATACTTCCCTACATCAAAACTTAGTAGAAAATGTTGTACCATCCTAAGGATAGACATACAGGTCAATAGAATAGAATGGAAAGTCCAGAAATAAACCCTCACTTTTATGGTCAGTTGATCTTCAACAAGGGTATCAAGACAAATCAATGAAGGAAAAAATAATCTTTTCAACAAATGATGCTGATAAATGGTTATCTACATGCAAAAAAATGAAATTTGACCCCTCCCTCAAATCATATACAAAATAACAAAAAATGAATCAAAGACCTAACATAAAAGCTTAACTGTAAAACTCTTAGAAGAACACATAGGCAAAAATGTTATATACTTGGGTTATGCAATGGTCTTTTAGTCATAATATCAAAAACACAAGGAAAAAAAATCATTGTACTGGTCATCATCAAAATTAAAACTTCTGTGTTTCAAAGGACATTATCAAAAAAAGTGAAAAGACAACCCACAGAATTAGAGACAATTTTTGAAAATCACATACCTGATAAACAACTTGTATATAGAATATATAAAGAACTATTAACCACTCCATAATAAAAAGATAATAACCAAATTAAGAATAGGTGAAGGATCTAAACAGCTAATTTACAAAGGCCATATACAAATAAATAATAAGCTATGAAAAGATGCTTAACATTTTTTGCCATCAGGGAAATGCAAATCAAAGCCAAAATGAGATACAACTTTACACTTATTAGTATGACAGTAACAATTAAAAAAAAGAAGAAATGTTGGCAAGTCTGTAGAGAAATTGGAGCCCTCACATATTGCTGGAGGGAACATAAAATCATGGAGTCGATTTGCAAATCAGTCTGGTAGTTCTTCAAATAGTTAAACATATAGTTATCATATAATCCAGCAATTTTATTTCTAAGTAGGTATGAAAAGGGCTGTGATGTTTAATTTTATGTATCAACTTGACTGGGCCATGGGGTGCCCAGATATTTTATCAAACATTATTTTGGGCATGTCTGTGAGGGTGTTTCTGGCTGATATTAACACTTGAATTGAACTGAATAAAGAAGATTGCCCTCCCTAATGTGGCTGAGCTTCATCCGATCAGCTGAAGGCCTGAATAGAAATAAATAACTATATATACATATTTGGGCTATGGACCCTGGAAAACTTATTTCTACTTAGTACGTTTTAATTTGCCTAAAATACACTCCATAGTCAGGTATGAGGGGTTCATTTTATGCTTGGGATGAAACTTGCTTCTGCTCCCACCTAGTCTTCCTCCATGGCAAACACTTCTATTCCAGAAGTTTGTCTTGCATATAAGCCCCTCCTAAAGTTCACAGAGGGTCTCTGTATTTTGCTGTTCAAAAATATGTCCCTCTTTCAAACTTCTAAAAAGATTATGGCTCTTACAAGGTGATGGTGGCGGGGAGCTCTAGTTCTTAGCTCATCAGCTAAGCAGAGGTCAACAGTGCATGCCCAGCGTGAAGAGGCCGCGTACCCCTCCAGGTTATTTTAGCTGACTCACTCAGGTGCCTTTTTTCCTACCCAATAGTCATCCATAACCTGCAGCTTCAGAATGAAAAAAATGCCTCAACAACAGAAATATTTTCTATTTAGGGATGACAGTGGGGTTTCCTTAGAAAAAGCATTCCAGGCCAAATGAAGAGTAGAGAAGGTTGTTAGGCAGAGAGGACTTCTGCTTCTGGTAAGAGGGAGTAGACTCACTTTTACCCATTCCTCTGGCGAAACACAGCTAAAAACACTGGAATATGAATATCTATATGTCTACTTACCTGTCTGTCACCTTGAAACTGTTAAAAGGACATAGCAGTTCTTTGGGTTTTAATTTCCCTCACATATCCCAGACTGGTTATGGGCAAAGCTGGCAACCTGGAAACACCAGTGGGTATAGGGAAAAAGGGCTCCAAGGAACCTCTGTTCTGCCTGGGCAGGCTCAGAAAGTGGACAGCCTAGCAAGACAAAGCTCTTTTGCAAAACTGCTGCTGTAGTGAAGCTAAACACCACAGGAAAAATCCCTGTGGCTTCTACCTCCATGATACCAGCAAAGGCTAAGTTAGGAACCCAGACTATTCTACCCTCTCCAGGCTATACAGAAGTGTTCCAATCTGTTTATTAAGGTCGTGTCAGAGAAGCTGGTTATAGAGCCTCACGGGGGGAGGAGAAATGAAGTCCCTTGTCCCTGTGGTATCAGTGGATACCATGGGAGCCTGGACTTACTGCCCACTGGTAATGACACACCCCTTCCTCTCCCATTCAGGGTGGTATCAGCAGAGGCTTGGTGGGGAGCCTGAAGCCCATCCCTATTAAGAAGTAATGAGGGCCGGGCGGTGGCTCACGCCTATAATCCTGGCACTCTGGGAGGCTGAGGTGGGTGGATCGCTCAAGGTCAGGAGTTTGAGACCAGCCTGAGCAAGAGCGAGACGCTGTCTCTACTAAAAATAGAAAGAAATTATCTGGACAGCTAAAAATATATATATAGAAAAAATTAGCCAGGCATGGTGGCACATGCCTATAGTCCCAGCTACTTGGGAGGCTGAGGCAGTAGGATT